>NC_133489.1:23634819-23753621 GCF_025370935.1 Choristoneura fumiferana | reverse complement strand
TTTTCCTGGTAATAGACATGGTTTATCATTAGGTATTTATTATGGTGTTCTAATATTATGGGCGAAGGAAGCCAGAATTAAGATAATAAAAGATACTTGAAGATAAAAAAAAACCTTGAAGTAAGAAAATGTTTACCACAAACCATGATAACATATTATTTTGAAGCATGTTTTCCCTCTAGAATCACAGTAACACAAAACACGACCCTCCAGCCGAGTACTCCACAAAAGGCCTGAAAGCAAAAGCAAATCGACTCTCAAGCACCACTTCAATTTTCACGGGACTGTCCATTAAATTCAATTGTGCCCTATTCGTGTCCACCAGTGTACACTAGGCGCCTTCAAAACTGAAGTGTAACACATGAAAAACTAGACTGATCTAAGTTGAGCTTTAAGATGGGAAAAATAAAGTATTTTTCATGAGGGTTCGATTGAGTTATCAGGTTGTCAGCCGTGACGAGGGTCGTGCTGCTATCTGTTGCGGCACAGTTGGAGCTCTTTGTGCGCGTTCTTTGGTGCTCGTTATTTCTCAGAACGAAACGGACACAGCTCTATCGCGAAGTGACTCTGACAGCGACTTTTCCAAGAACGAGTGGCTGAGTAGCCACGGGCGTAATTACACCGGATGTGGTGGAATTATACGAATATTAATTAAATAACTGAAAACTTGAAAATTGTTTCTTTAGAATCGAGAGTAGAGTCGATTACACTATGTATTAAAGTAGGTTGAATTGTAGGCCGGATGATTTGTAGGCCAAGATAACCACTGACTGGACGCCCACCGACTCGAAAAGGCGTCCTGGCAGACCTAGACGGCGATGGCGGGTTTTTCAGTTTAGAGCCTTGAAATTTATACAGTTGTTCACAATACAACCTCAATGAAGACCACTAATATAAAATTTTGGAAATTTCCATGGGAAATTTGTAAAATCCCGAAAATTTCAATTGCAACTATCAGACCAAACTCAACTCAAATACGATAACTCAAGAACGGCTGGACCAATTTTTATGATTTTTGTGTTTTTGGATTAATCTTAATCAGGAATAGGATAATAAACATAAAAAAACAATGGAAAATTCACGAAAAAATAAAATGAAAAAAGTGTTTTTTCGGGCAGGACAACGTCTGCCGGTTCCGCTAGTAGGTAATATTATAAATGTGAAAGTGTGTGTGTTTGTATGTATGTTTGTCCGTCTTTCACGTCGAAACGTAGCGACAGATCGACGTTATTTTTGGCATAGAGAGTTCCCTGCCCTGCCATGTTAATTACTGTGGGAATTTCTAAAAATACACGGTGAATTCCATTAGAGTTGCATGAAATAAAAAAAAACCGCGCCAATTTTCATATCTCTAATCCTAGCGGTTGAAATTTAACGCGTTAAGGTTACATTGAAAAAGTTTTTATAGGCGTTAAGTAAGTATTCTTAAATTTTATATAATCAACATAGGTAACAACATCGATTTATTCACAAGGCAAACATAAAAAATAAGTTTTTGGTAAAAAAACATTTTGAATAGGTATGTTTTTTTTTGCATACTTACCAAATTTTAAGTCGATGCCATTAATCGTTGAAGAGTTCCGTCTTGTGGAGACGTTCCTGGCCGGGCTACCGGGATGTCACTACCAGATTATTGTATTGTCACGCAATTTACATAAGTACCTATACCAAATTTCAAGTCAATCCAACCACTGAAAGTTGGTCAAATTTAACTTTCAAGATTTGATTACACAGACAGACAGACGGACAGACTGACAACGGGACAGGTGAAACTAAATAAAAGCTTGTAAAAAATACATTACTTTAAAAATGTAACTGCATTGAACTGGTACTACTCATTATAATTAAACATTAGTGAAGTATTTGTCAAACAAATCGATATGTTATTTTGCCGATCGAATAAAATTTTGATTTTTAACATCCATTAAAGGTTTCGGAGTTCGTGTGCAATGTTATTTCAGCTTTTTCGTGCTTTTTGGCGTAGATTTATTCAATTATGGAACGATGCCATGAACCACTGACCCTTCCATCTATTTACGCGATTTACGAGATGAAAAACCGGCCAAGAGCGTGTCGGACACGCCCAAGATAGGGTTCCGTAGCCATACGAAAAAAAAAACATATATAAGTGCGTTATAACACAATTAAAACACTTACAGCCTTATTCATAAAAAATCCTTAATTGAGGTTGATCGGTCTGTTACTTAGCAGACTGATTAAGCTTGTTAGAGGGTTGTCAAGAAGTATGATTCATAAACGCTTGCTAGCAGTCTGCTAGTTGTTGAGCTGCTGATAGACGGATTAGACGCGTTATGTTGGCCACCTTGACAAATCAAAGACAAAAATGGCCTAATCGATAATTAAAAAAAAAAAATGACAGCAGTGACAGCAAATTAGCAGGAAAAAAAATAAAAAGCGAGATGTTTGTTTTCCCGCCATTTCCAATCCGCATGTTTATGTTGTGCAAAAAGCCATAATTATGTTAATCATCCTAAATTTTTCTTTCATATTTATTGTTAATTTATTGTTGCTGATTTTAGAGGAATTTTAAATACAAATTCCTGAAAATAAATTTTCCTGTTTTTTTTTTTAATCTTTGCGTAGCCCTGCCTCCACTATAAATATCTTCGGTATGGTTTTTTGCTCTTGTCAAAGTCAGCTGTTCATACTTGTGGCGGCCATTTTGTGACTTAGCAGAGATAAAGGAGGGTCTACGGTCCTCTAACTTTAGCAGAGCCTTGATAGACTGATTAGCGCTAACAGAATGAATCATGTTTTTTAGCATCGGGCCTTCAAGGAGCCTTCAAGGAGCTCAACTTTTTATGAATAAGGCTGTTACTCATTACAGTCTTAAAATCTATTACCAGAAAAAGAGCGTATCTTCTCGGCACTTACGTCCTTTTGTTGAGAAGCGCAGTTTTTCGGCAATAACTCAAAAACGGTATATCCATCATGTTGAAACCAAATTTTCGTTGAAAGTATTTATTAAGCGTTACCTTTTCATATTTCTTTGTATTATCAATGAAATTTGGAGTACAGATGTCTTGTCAAAGCGCTATTTAGTTTGTAGTTAAATTACAAAATAAATATTTATAGGGGGGGGGGGAGGACACAAAGAGCTGTCGAACTATGCGCCACACGCTGATGCGAGATAAAAAAAAACAATTTCTGTTACGTGTATGGAGTGCCCCCCGCCTTATTAATATTTATTTTTGTATTTAACTACAAAACTTAATAGCGGCTTTGACAAGACATCTGTACCTACTCCAAATTTTCATTGATATACATCTTGTAGTTTTCGAGTAAAATGCCTGTGACATACGGACGGACGGACAGACAGACAGACACGCGGACTTGACGAAACTATAAGGGTTCCGTTTTTGCCAATTTGGGCTCCGGAACCCTAAAAAGCGGAATACCCAAATAATGCAACCCTACTTAAAAAATATAGCTCTCAGGGCACGAAAAAAAGGTAATCAACCCGAAAATAGAAGGATGCGAAAAAATCGAAATTGGTGAGTGAAAAGTTGTCGATCAGCTCACGGGTGCCCCCCTTCCCCCGCGGACAGGGAGTTGTTTATTCCCGACCCTTTTTAGAGTTTTTTTTAGCTGCTGATTGATTTCGTCGCTTGTTTGAACTGGTGTCCTTTACGTCCCGAAAACAAGTTTTATTTTGCTTAACTTATTCGAGTTAGAAATGTTCTAATTCAATTATACAAATTTCAATCATTATTTTCCGGAATTAGGTTTAATAATTTTAGGTATGTTTGTGAAGTTCCTTGTAAATTAGATTTTTTGAATATGGTATCAACCAATCAACTCTTCTCTAAAACGATGGAACATCATGCTTTGTGGGGGAGCGTTCCGTTTGAGATACGAAACCCTAAAAAACGAACGAAGCCACGATAATGCAGTTGTGATTCCAAAAGCTATGCTTGCCTGACAGAGCAGAGCTGACCCCCGTTTACAACTACAACTATAATATGTAACTATGTATTGTGTTATGGTTTAATTGAATATACTATAAACTTTATAGTTTTTTGAATAAACCTGTCCTGTGCATGGTCTTTCCCGGGACTTAAAGCTTACCAATTTTATCTAAATTGTAACATACGTAATTGCACGATTAAGAAACAAACATCTAGGCTAGGATTTAGCCTGAAGTGCAATTACCGCAGGTCAAGCTCTCCAGCCGCCCTGCTGTAACCGATACGCTCGTCCTGTTCACGCGCACACGCTCGGCTCGCCTGACCGCTGTAGCCGGCGGCCGAGGGCTCTCGAGGCCCTCATTACGAGTCGAGGACACACGAGAGGTTACGTAGCATGCTTATAACGATGTTATTGTATTTTAATAGTAGATTGATAAACAAGGGTTGTAAATGATACATTACACTCTAGTTGAACACTACTTTTCATCACAAAAGCGAGGAAAAAAAGAAAAACCGTTATAACTGTAATACGCAATTTGTAACAGAGCGGAAGAAATTTTTTCGCGCCAAACCGTCTTTTGTTTAATGGCCTCGCGCTCTTTGGCTTTGTCACCTTTTTGGCACATTCAGCCAGCAGTACATTGCACTGGCCAGCAGCATTATGCGAGCATGGAGGTTTGGAGGTAGGTATTTCACCAGTACGTGAATACAAAGGAGCACCATTCGATTTTAAAATTTACTTACATCCCTAAAGATGTAAATCGAATTTACAACACGGATTTCAAGTTAAATGCAACCTCCTTTCAGAGTTTAAGTGATGAAATAGTTATTTGTGTCACAAGGGAGCAAAATGGTGTATATACGGCGAGGGCGTAAATTGAATCCAGAATGTAGCGAAGGATTCTACAATAGAATCCTATTCTAAAGTAGAATCCTTAGCGTAATGAGGGATTCAAGTGTTAGCGCCCAAGATGAAAATAATTTTGCTCCCGAGCGGCTCATACAACTTTTCACACCGAGCATTGATAAACTTGAAAAAAAAAAAATCTTCATATTATTAAAGAACAACCAGCATAGAAAATGGCGCGGCTTTACAATTATCAACTTCAAAAAATGGCATTTTCAATAAAACACTTAGAAAAGCCTTGAAGAGAAAAGTTGCCCTTTGCTCCCTCTCGTCAGGGAGGAAAAGTTACTTTTCTGAAGGAGAGGTGTGAAAAGGATTTTTACGACCTAGGCAACTGGAGAAGTAAGTTACAACTACTTATAATTGGTTATCGCTTGCCAGTGAAAATAACAAACCGTCCAACTGCGAGTCGGACTCGCGCACCGAGTTTTGTAAAAACTAGACGGACAACAAAAGTGATCCTGTAAGAGTTTTTTTTCTTTTTGAAGTACGGAACCCTGAAAAGAAAAAGTAATGAAATAAAATTAATTATTTGCTTGGGAGTTAAAAACAGGAGTAATTTTCAAACCGTGAATGAAACTTGAAGGATTTGAAGACGACTTAGACACTTGCGTAGACAAACGGACAAATATTAGGTACAAGTACCATACCTACTACAACTACTACTACCCATACTACTGCGCGTAGTATCCATAGTACCTACAAACTTTGCTTAGTTTGGGACTTGGTCAAACCGTCAAGTGTCGCAAGATATTTATTTTATTTAAGTAAATTAAAAGCTTGTACCTAAATAAATGTATAAAGCGAAAATATTAAGCAATTATACAAAGGACCATGTCTATTTCGCTCTAAACCTGACATTCTCTGTAACAAATTTAATAACAATAAAATGTATGTATCCAAAACAAAAAACTTCATTTCCTTCACAGATCTAACTGTAATCCCTTTTGCATAGAAAGGAGATTAGATTATTCATAGACATCAACGCGCCAAATAGGTTTCTAAAAGTCGGGTCATGGTACAAAGATCCCATAATCTCATTCCACGTAACGGGCCCAATCTGACCCAAACACGTAAACATTTTCTAGCGCCATCTATCAGCGAATAGCAACATTACGTGGAACTTGAAGCTTGCTGTACAGCGCTGCCAGGCGGAAAGCTTGTGAAACTGTTCAGTCAAGTGCAAACCAAAATGAAAAGCTCCATGTTCAGTTTCTTACCGCGGCTAACAGAGAGAACACTGTTTGTTTACTTCAACTATCTACCCGGAGATGGCGCTGTAGTTAAACTCCTTCATTGACTAAAAAAACTTAAATTATAGGCAATGAACTATTATAAAATAAGTCTATGAATGGGCTTAGCTGCAGCTGGGTAAATAAACTTTTAGAAAGTTTTTTGAAAAAATAATAATTTCAGTGGGCATGTAAAAGATTGCTGACTATACATACCAATACATACATTAATTTGTTTTCATCGTACCAAATTCCAAATCATTTCAAAATTTTGATTAAAACTTATAGTTATAAACAATGCAAATTAAATAAAAAAATTCAAATGCTACCTGCAACTGAAGATTCTTCAAATAGATGACCCTCTTTACATTTGCTTCAGTGGAGGAGAATTTCTTATCAGAGTGAGCCTGCAGCGGCACCAGGAGGGGAGGGTGGGAGAGGTCTAAGGATGGGAAGTTCTTCGGGACAATAATCGAATTTCACCGTTTAGTGAATACTGCAAGGAACGGTCCGGCAGGGATGTTTTTACTTACCGACATCCTGGACAAGTACTCGTATTCGAGATACTGATTTATTGGTATTCATTAAAAAGCTTCTGAACGAAATAGAAACAAAAACTACATTTTAATTTTTTTTGAAGTAATCTGGTATTTAATGCTAACGGAAATAATAAACTTACAAGGGGATGCCAGTGGAGAGTTTTTGTTAATTGTGGCTTTCTAAGGGGGTGGCCTTTGTTCAACAGTAGATATCTTCCCACTGATGATGATGATGATGATGATTAAGTAAATTAAGTTTTTTATTTAGTTTTCAGCGTATACTTCTTTCTACAAAGTAATATATATAGGTACAGCGTGTATTTTTTACACAAACACAAAAAGTAACCTGACGTTGGTTTGAAGCGATAATTCCATTTTGAGTTTGATTAGATACCAGATCGTGATTAAGCTTTTTCTTTTGAGCAGCAATGGTTCCACTACAATAATTTGACATGAAAGATCTGTGAGAGCTGTCATATCAGCAAGTGCGATGTTTCGAATTTTCGAATAAAAACATTGCGTGCTTATTTTATTTTATAAGGAAACATATTTTTAATAAAACGTGTGTAGTTTTGTATAAACCAATGTCCAATAGTGAAAAAAACATCTGCCTGTAAATGTCTCATCTCAGATTGAAGCACAATGGATACAATTTTGTATACAATCTGGTTCGTCCGTCCCAGAGGCACTGCGGGCATGGGCTGAGCTTTGCACTCATTGGCGGCAGTAATTGAAGGTAACCTGTCACCTGACAGACTGCACAACTCCTTGACTCCTGGACCCAGAGGAGCTCCATTATGCAGTCAAATTCAATATGCGGCAATTTGGCAATTCGAAATGGCTAAGTAGTTTGATTAATTGAAACTCGGAACGCACATTATTTAAATTTATTAAGAGCGTTTATACCTGCTGAGCTGGCAACGTTGCATTTTTCTTAGTTTTTCTCGATTATTCCTAACCTAAGCCCAGTTTAGACCTGCAAGAAAAATTGCGCAAGTTACACTACATTACGGCGCTCGATTGACTATATATTTTCAAACCACTATTTGTTCTATTTACCACTTCGCAATGTAATGCAATTTGATCGATTTTTCGTGCACGTGTAAACTGGGCTTTACGGCTATTTTCCTTTTGACCGAGCGAAACTTCTCCCGTTCAGCTTGGGGAAAAATGCTTTTATAAGTATGTGCCGCTATCTGTTTACATCTATACAAGTCGCATTCCGCAATCGATTCCTGTGAAATTTTGTCAGCAGGTTCAATAATTATAGGTAATAATGATTTTTGTGTCTTTGAATATTTTCAAAAAAGGCAGAGCCACGTGATTTGATAACGTAAAAGACAGAATAGTGAAGTCTATAGCTCACAGAGTCATTAGTTAATACTATATTTTTATTATATATATTATAATCCAGATAGGCATGTTCAACTTCTACAATAAGTCGCCTGAAAAATTCGGGTTCGGGAAAATTCGTGATGTCTTCTGGTCCAATATTCCAGAGTACCTGAAGACTAGAATCTTCAACCAGTACGTTTCGCCAGTCTGTACCTATGCCTATGAGACGTGTTTCTATTTTTTGTGGCAACCATGGTTTTTTCGAAAGCGTTTAATTAGAAAAAGACACATAAAAGATGCTTTTGTAGCTTATTTTGTAAAACGAGCTTTTGGCTTTCCATTTTGACAGGCAAAAGAGACACAACTTCTTTTGTACATTTATGTAGTTCTTCAGTTAATTCTCAATCAAAGTAATTCGACGAGCTGCTCTTCATTCATTTGATCTGTAAATAATTTAATTAGTCGCGTCTTTGTAAGCGATACGTTTGTTGACGACCGAGCCCCAGTTGATTGTTAAATTTGTTATTCTGTTCCTGCCGATTTAATTAATTAGAGTTTTACAGACAAACGTTTAATTAACATCAATAAATACAAAACAGGTTAAGTACAAACACATTTTGTTGCAAATGAATAAATATCACGAGCCACTGGACACTAATTGACCTAGTCCCAAAGTAAACAAAGCTTGTGTTCATCATCATCATCATCATGACAGCCGAAGAACGAAGGACGAAGGACTGTTGACAATCCTCCCCAAAGACCTTGAGTCGCTTCGGTGGGCAGCGACCTACATCCACCGTGAACCCGCGGCTTTAACCAGGTCATCCGTCCATCTCGTTGGTGGACGTCCTACGATGCGCTTGCCGATCCGCGTTCAAGCGGAAAACTTGTGTTATGAGTACTTATTAGGCAATACAAGCAAACTTCAATATTAATCATCCAAGGCTCGAGAGCAAACATTCGTATTTTTCATACAAGTATCTGCCCCGGCCGGGATCGAACCCGAGGCCTCAAGCTTCATAGTCAGGTTCCCTAAGCACTGGACTATCCGGCCGTCAAAAACTTCTGTCTACAATAATATGTGTGTAAAGTTTCCAACCTGCTTTGGGTCTGCATAGGACCCATGCCTTCTCACTTTGAGAGGAGGCTTGTGCCCACCAGTGGGATGTATAAAGGATGCTGTTGACGATTCACCGACATACTTCTTACAGTTCGCCGAATATCGCCCGAAGTCCCACTCGCACGTCCGGGCGGTAAATCGATAAATACATTTAATTAAATCGCCCGCTCTCATGCGGCTGTCACTGCGCAGAGATCACAGTCCTTCTATTCAATAAAAGCGAGCGTCTTTACCCGTTTTAAGTTAAGTGGTAAGCTGACTAAATTTGTAGTGGTGGAGAGTGTACGATAATTCTAACTGCTACCCCACGGGACCCCATGCTACATACATACTGTTTCACTGAATTGGAGAAATGAAGAGCGTGGCCCAATTTATTATTTAAGGCTATTGTGGATATAAAATAAGTATTACTAACATAGTTCTTAATTTTTTACTAACATGTTAACATGGTATATATATATATGCATCATTTGGTCTGAAATAAATAATTTATTATTAAAACAAGATAATAATGATAATGTATTTCCATTGTCATCCGAAAGACGTCCACTGTTTAATAAACCCTCCTCCCCCCAAACGCCACCGTGTCAGCGGGGGCCCTGCCAATGTTTCGTCTTCCGGTTTGTGGCCGCCATTTAATTTTTGTATTTTTTGTGTTTTTAACTTACTTTGTCTTAGTTATATGTAGGAATTAATACTTCAGTGAATGCTAATATAACTTTTATGAATAGTCTAAAGGCACGTATTTTTCACCAGTGTTCTCCATGCAATGTAAATTATAAAGACTACGATGTTATTTGATGTTGTTTGTTACCACTTCACATGTAAACGGTCTAACACAGAATATTTATCTTATTTATTTATCTTATTGTGAATAATTTATTATTTTGCTTGTTTTTGCTTCTTGTGCGATAGTGATAAACGACTTCGCCGCAGATAGTCTGCGGGTAACAGCTAGTGCTCATAAAACTGCCTGTTCCTGGGCGAGTGGAGAGGCTGCGGCCGCTGCGCCCGCGGCGGCGCTGACAAACGGCTCGGGCGAGCGACAATACTCAATTATGAATTTCGCCCAACTGAATAATAATTGTGCTTCAATACGCGCCTATTTTTAGACGACAGTATCCGTTGCTTGTAAAAGGACCATTGTTGCGAGCATCCGGTATCTGCTGAAAACATTCTTAGTAAGCACATTAATTCGTTGTATCTATTTTCAGCGGTTTCCAAGGACGTGGAATGGGCACAACAAAGATGGACATACAGACAACTTAGGACAGAGCGTCCAGGTGCCTGAAAACGAAGAGGGCCTACCCCACCAATTGATGGGAGACGGCACGGAAGTATAAGAAGATATTTTTGTTCAAGGACAATGAGGACCCAACGAAATTCCTAATGATAGGGAACGTTCAGGGCAAGCGACCAAGAGGAAGGAGCCATGAGCTGGACAGATCAGATCCGCGACAACACGAGTGGCGGACATCGGCTGCAGTCGTGAACGGAATCGCATCGGATCATGGCTGGGACAATCGCTTTAAATTGCTGTTACTATTATGCTGTTATTATTAACGGGTTTTTTCTTAGCACGCTCGATGCAGAATATGGTCTTATAAGTTTCAAGCGTTTGGGTTGTGTTTTATTTAGTCTTTTTAAAACCAGTCGTTTTTTTTACGGTTTAATGTAATACTTTTTTGATGTCCTTGTGAAAATTGTAGTTTAAAAATTATAAGACCTGTATATTTGAAATGAGCTAGTTAATAGATTTAATTTGATATGCATAGGTACTCAAATTATAACAATGAAAAAATATATATTAATCCATCCTCCATTTTTTTTGTGACCGCAATTTTGAAATATTGTAAGCCTTATGTCACTTTGACAGATTTAACAAATCTAATGATACCTCATATTATTATATATTCAAAGCTATTCAGACGCTTAGGCTAATGTTTGGAAATTATAACTAGGTACTAAGGCAGTCGGGTAGTTAAAAAAAATCAAAACAGGTATAACAGTTGTTAAAACTAATATGGTGAAGCGCTAAAAGAAGGGAGGCCACTCGTAGCCAGGTGCTGCTACTGACTTGTTAATGGGTGTAATAGCGAAAAATAACTTAACACGCTTCTTGCGGTAACTTAGCATTGTAAGTATATATACTTACTGCATAGTAAATTACGGTATAATAATAAGATGAACTTACATAATGCTCCTAGGTGTAATCAAACGTATTTTTGTACATAATATCTTAAGTTACATGTTATTTTCAATCATTAATTCATTTATTCATTGACTAGCTTTTGCCTGCGGCTTCGCCCGCGTGAAATTCGGTTATAGCGCGCTGTTCTCTCGGGAATTGTGCATTTTTACGGGATAAAAAGTAGCCTATGTCACTCTTGGGCCCATAAATTATCTCTATGCCAATGATCACGTCGATTCGACGTGAAAGACGGACAAACATACAAACACACACACTTTCGCATTTATAATATTAGTATGGATTAAGTCATGAACCTACATTATAATTATAAGATGCTGTAATATTTAGGTCAGTTCAAGACGCCCGTAAGGGTGGTGCGTCCCAAGTTATATAAAAATGTTAAATATAATTTCATATTATAAACGTTCATTATGTATAATTACATTATGTATAACATGAAACACTATAATTTCATTAAGTATAACTTTCTATTAGTATAACAGTTGTTTTATATAATTTCATAAGAAATAACATGTTTATGGGCTAAATTCATATTATATAACATACATAAGGTAAGGTATACCGCTTATAATACGTAATAACTTCTTATATAACATTAATATGATATAATATCAAGTGATATACTTTATTTTTAAAATACTTGGTAAATTTTAAAATTCTAAAACCAGGCAATTAGGTGTTTATCACCCTTTAATTTTGTATTGCAAAGTTTTACTTCAAAATTTGTGCGAGCGAGCAAAGCGAGCGAGCAAGACGGTTCGGAGCAGAAGTGACTTGGATAGTTTAGATTCAGAAGGCTAAGGCGGGAGCGAAGCGGGGCGTAGCTCCCACCTTAGCCTTCTATGTTAGGTTTTTTTTTATAGCAGCGAGGAAACCGTAAAAGTGACTTTTTTATTTATATTTTTGAGCGCTACGTTTTCCGTTGTAAGATTAAATGAATGTTATATGTTTTGGTTGTTAGAGGTTGCAAATATTATATAATTTGATCGTTATACTCAATGTATTTATGTCTATAGCTCATTATTCATAATGAAATTATCTATTTTATCATTATACGTTATGAGCTTTATTCGCCACTACGTGCACTTCAGCTCGTTTGTGGTGCGCGTGCCGCGGCTGCTGATGGGGCCCATCGCGAGTGCTGCCTTCTGGCCGGAAGACGTCGTGTTCGGCGGTCCGGGCACCATGCCGCAGATGAATGCGACGTCGGGGACGGTGACTCAACGGGGTCACGCCGTTTTGTCACCAAATTAGTTTTAAATATTATTGATTATAAATATGTATGTTAGTCTGTAAGGTATTAATTGTATGGGCCAAGTTGCCCGAAATAAATGAATTTATTATTATTATTGCAAACGTATGTTATATTAAAAAAAATTAGAAACTGAAGTTATACGTAATGAATATTACATGTTTTGTTTTTATAATATTCTTACCCATTATATACTTACCCATTTCTACGTGGCCGACCCAATCAGACATCGGCCGGACAGACGGATGAAAGCACCGATTGATTCAGGCGTTACTTTGCACGGGTCCATATCATTGAACTACGCTAATTACTTTCCCGTGCTCAGCGAGTTGAACTTTAGATCAAAACACCACTATTAATTAATTTACAACTCAAACATCCAAAACGTTATTTGCACCCTGATGAGCCAAGCCTCTTATTTATCTTCAGCAACTCGATCTAAACTCCGATCAAGAGCGGCCAAACTGTCCTCCAACTCCTGCTATTGTCTCTTAATTATTTTTTCGCCGGGAATTAATCGAGCTGTGCTACCCCTCGAATGCCCAGTGTATCCTGGATATATAGGAAGTTGTCGCCGATTGGTGTCAGGCAGGAGCGCCGAGTGCTCGTAGCTCTTCAGAAGTTTGGCACTCCAGGACAATGCTGCTTAATGCTGGGGACGCTATTGTCTTGTACAATGAAGACGTCGCGGAATAAATTGTTGGTCTGGACTTTCCAATTAATATTTATAACTAATTTGACGTGTTTTTGTTACAATTTTTATTGTAGAGACGTAACAGAATGCCGCAAAAAATTAAACGGTGACATACTTTCTAGGTATTTAATTGGTAAATTTTTGTCGAAAATTAATTATATTGTGGGAGTTAAGTGTTGTGGCATTATGTTGTTGCTAGATTTCAGCACATTTATTGACCTCATGGAAGAGCTCCGACTGCTGAAATACAGGTTTACACCTAGTTTGGCAGCTGTGGCCCACTTTATTTACGATTTTGTCTAGTTACTACATATATTAGCGCTAGAAACGCGCTAGAAACTCGCCGACCGCAAGGGCGATTGAGCTTCTGAACTTATTGGTGACTCAGGTCCCAGATGCTGATGTATTCGCTGACCACTGGCAGTCACTTCTCAATAAAATAAGGAAATGTTTGTGTATGTCTGTTTAATGTAGTTATTTATTATGTATCAATCTAGTACGTAAGTGTTTTGTAAGTTTAGCTAATAATAGAGACGCTTTGGTGTATACTGTAATTCTTTATTATGAATAAATGAAATAAATAAATATTAGTCTAAGATACTTGTGCCTTTTTATGGAAATAAAGAATTATTATTACTCTTATAATGCGTGAGTTAAACTAGATAACGGGATATTATCTTGTAATAATTACTTTTGAAAGAGATTTTTTTTATTAATACTTGGTAGGTACCACAGAATAGAAAAGTTCCATGCTTGGTACACACCAGACTGTACAGTCGAGTTCATAAACTTGTGAACAAAAAAATTAACAAAAATATCTGAACACGCGTCTACGCCGTAAACAATAGAGTCGTGTTCAGATATTTTTGATCAAATTTTTGCTCACAAGTTTATGAACTCGAATTTACCACCATATATGGCTTTATCTGACAAACCTTTTTTATTTTAGTCTGGCTGGGTTGATTTGCTACCATATTTTGTGTCAAAAATATAATCTTGCTTTATTTTCGTTTGTACAGGAAAACAAAATTGTAAAAAACTTTCTCCTAAGCATTTATCTAAAACCCTACATCAAGTGGAATCATTGAAAGCGCAGAGGCTAATTCGCAGACTGTTCCAATGCCCGACGACCGGCGCTCCCGATAACGCTCATGGCGATTAATCTGCTGGCCGATAATAAGTCGCTTGCAGATTATAACCGACTGCCAACGGTACGCAATCAACGAGGTATAGAGACAACACTACCGCTGCCTGCCCTCACTGCACGCCCCATTTATTTTTTAAATGTGTTTACATTGTTGACGATTCCTTGTTTTAATTTTAGCACTTCTATTAGGAGGTATTCGCTCTTTCGTACAGGTTCGTGATTGTGCTAAAAAATAAATTCTAGAATTAAATTAATTACAACTAAATAGATAATAAACTAGAAAAAATACAGTAGCTGGTACTTTTTTGTGTTAACGTGTGAGTAGATTATGGTAATAATGTATAGTTTTAAGTTTATAACAAGCGTGTGTATGAGGGTGTGTGTGATATGAGTTAGTAATTCTCTCTCGAGGTACACATGATGCTAATGTACTTGTAAGATTGATTTTATTTTATTTTATACATAAGGTAGGTATATCAGTCATGATATATAATAAAATGAATAAATGTTAAATTATGTGGTGGTGAGCGAGCGAAGCGAGCGAGCAAGACGAGACTAGGCAGAAGCGACTTGGATAGGTTAGGTTCAGAAGGCTAAGGCGGGAGTTAGGTTTTTTTTGTAACAGAACGGAAAAAATAATTGGCTTGCTTGCTTGTTTGCTTGCTAAATTAAGGAATGCCAATCAACGCATTTGACGAAAACACAAATGACATCTTAAAAAAATCCCAGGTAATAATTTTCATAATAATCATTTATCAAATCATTAGTTGGGAAATGATATCAGTGCGACATGTTGAGTTGGGAAATGAAATTTCGCCTAAATATAAATATGGGACACATAGTTTGGGAGTTAATAATTTGCTAAATAATTTTCGCCAAAACATTAGTAAACCTATTTAGTCACTTAAGCAGCGACACTAGCGACATCTATGCTGTAGCCCTCATCGAGAAACTTTCAGCACTCCATTGGAACTAACCGTTCACCCGGAAAAGAGATGTCGTTATTAAGCAATCAAATTAAGTTTTTTTTTTATCTTTTTGTATTTTTACAAAAAGTTAAAACAAAACAATCTTAGCAAGAGTATTCAACAAAATGTACAGTCAACAAAAAACTTAAGAGTAATCTTATTTTGAATTAAATGCTTACCTACGCATAATTAATTGTAGTTGTGTTTACAGACACTAGAATCGAGGGCACGGGGCTGGACCACGCCCTGGCTGATGACCGCAGAGTAGATGTAATAATATTAAAGCAATATTTGCTCTACAAACAGTGTATGGAGATGTGCGCGGAGACCACGCCGTGCTCCTGTTTCCCGCGTTATATCTCACTGATAAAATAACTACAAACTATTACGTAGACATACTAAGAATATTGATCGCGTAGCTGGGTAGTTCCACAAGCGTTTCAACCGCTATCAGTATCCTGTCACATATTATTGAAGAAATGAGAGACCGTAAGCAATACATTATAATGAATTGTAATTGTAATTTGTTTTATAAAATCCTTTCATTCTATATGACTCATTTCTTCAGTATATATTCTGATAGCGGTTGAAACGTTCGTAAAACTAACCATCTACAACGTTTTGTTTTTAACTTTCAGTAACTTTAAGGGAACATTCAACAGGGCAAATGCAGTTTAATTTTTCCTAGACACTAGCAGCCAACTGTTAATTTTTGAAAGATGATCCAGTATTAAGATAATTAAACATAATATTATTATGCGCAGTAAAAGGCAAAAGGTTCTTAATTTATGACGCTTTCTTAAGGTTCGTAACTTAAATGTTTTTAATGCACATATATTCAGCAATAAAGTTAAAAAAGTGAGTTACTTTGATGTCTCTCTTATGTGTTACGTCAATGTTACCCGTCAAGTTTGTGAATTTTATTTTCTTTTACTGTGTGCAGTCTAAAAATTTACAGAAGCATTATACGCCAATCAAACGTTTAATTTATATCGCAATTTTCTTCAAAATAGGCGCAACTAACTGACCAGTATAAATTACAAATCAAGTAGAATTACTTAACAAAGCATGAATATTTTTTGAAATAATTAAATTATTTGTAAGTATTTGCACCAAACTTAAAACAAAAAAGACAGGGATGCCTGAAGTTTTCAGTTTAATTTACACTCTTTCAATTATCACTTGAAATCCTCACCTGTGCTCACATGTGGACACCCGCACTACATAACAACAGATACGAATAATTGCAGCGGATCAATATGGGCTGCATGACGCGCGCCGCCCCCCTACCGCGTCATATCATATCATCATGTAGCCTTTGAAGCTGCGACGGAGCAAATTAGATCTGCCCCCGGCTGGAATTATTGTAAGGAAGCCTTTGGAAGGATACGATAACAGCCTTACTTTTGCGACGCAGAAAGGACAATAAAACTGACTATAATATGACTGTTTATTGAACGCCAACATAGTAAACAGTACAGAAGACACAGGTATATAGAGATTTTCCGAGGTAAGCAATACGCGGCCGTATCGCCTCAGAACGATCTCTTCCAGGCAACCAGGCAGCTGGCAGGACGTTTGTTTAGAAGAATAAAAGCAAATAGTTTAATTGGACTTGATTCAGTGCTTCTCAAAAAGTTTTTATGACCTTCTGTTTTAAGCAAAAAAAAGACAAACATTTAAATATGTAGAATAACCGAATACGACTTTGTCCCGTGCAGTTGTTGAAAGTTTGGGATTTTATTCCGATCTCGAAGGAAAAGTAGTCCATGTGTAATTTCAGAAGTCTAGCTATCTACATACCAAATTCCATCCAAATCCTTCCAGCAGCTCTATCGTGAAGAAGTAACAAATAGACCTGCACACACATACACACTCATAAACTTACACATTTATAATATTAGTAAAATAAAATTGTGTCCTTTCTAGAAATATCAATATCTTTATTTAGTACGTACCAAATCAAACAATAGTATAAATTTGTACAAAACAACTTATTTGCAAGGCCTGAGCTGCCAAGATCACTTGTTTCCAACTCGTTGCTGGCAGTTTAATAAAATAATTCAATTAGTAACTTTGGACGAAGCTAAACTTCAGTCGGAAACCATTTCAATTTATAAATAAGCTATCGTATAACCTTATAATTATACGAATAATATTATCAAATTTAAAGGAGTTTGCGAGGGTTGCCTAGTCCAAACCCGATCTAATAATTCATCATTATTATTTTCGAATTACAACTTCTCTACATAGAGTGCTATTTTTTCAACAGTCAATTATTTCGACTTATAGGGTTTGACCACGCAACCCTCGAATGGGTAGATTTGTATGGATAGAGTACCAGCCCAGGAACTAATAACTAAGTGAAATATACCATCGGGAAGGCCTTTTGTAATCTCCTATTTTTTAACCCCCGACGCAAATAGAGGGGTGTTATAAGTTTGACCGCTATGTGTGTCTGTCTGTCTGTGTATATGTCTGTCTGTCTGTGGTACCGTAGCTCATAAACTGGTGGACCGATTTAAATGCGTTTTTTTATTGATAGCAGGTTTTCTAACGATGGTTCTTAGACATGTTTTATCCAAATTGTTTAAGCCGTTTTTGAGATATTGAACTTTGAAGTGACAAAGTTGAGGGTTTTTCAACTTTTTGTTGGTTAGGTTGTTTGTATAGCGGAAATCGTTAGTAAATAACTGTAAAAATAATCGTAAACCCGACTGTTTTAAAAATGATCCCATTCCTTTTTTTTGCGTATTGTAATATACGCCATATTGTAATAGTACGTCACTCCGACAGTTTTGACGAACCTATCCTTACTGTTTTTACTAATATATAAAAAAATGCGAAAGAGAGTGTGCTTGTTCCGCTCTCACGTCTTGACTACTGAACCGATTGCCATGAAAATTTGCATACACCATAACAGATAAGAAGAACAAAATACATAACAGGACACCTTTTATCCCAAAAAATAGTGAGTTAGTGCCAAGGACGAAGTTGCGGGTAACCGCCACTGTAATTATAACTAAGCAAGTTTTTACTTTAAAAAAAATTATAAATGGCAATGTCACAACAAAGTTTGTACACGACAGCCCCGAGGCACGTCTGCCACTAACTTTACGTGGATCCCTCTTTATAAATGATCAGAACTATGGCACGGCTAGCTCGAATACTACCAGTAACCATGACAGGCTACTTCACTATCTGTGTCCCTGTCTGACTTGAAAAATGAGAAAGAGACCCAATTAGTTACACACACGATGTTACAACATTATGTACTTATTTTGCAGAAAACAATTTAGAAAATTCTACGCCAGCGATTACCTTTAAAGTTACTTTGTCCTAGATGTAGACCGCAAAATCAATTGTATGTAAAGACAGTTTTTTGGGTTCCGTACCCAAAGGGTAAATACAGCAACCCTATTACTAAGGGGCTGTTTCACCATCCACTGATTAGTGTTAACTGACGGTTAATGTGATGCCATCTCCGTCTATTCGAACAAAACAAGTAGAGACGGCATCAGATTTAACCGTCAATTAACACTAATCAATGGATGGTGAAACAGCCCCTAAGACTTCGCTGTCCGTCTGTCTGTCCGTCTGTCACCAGGCTATATCTCATGAACCGTGATAGTTAGACAGTTGAAATTTTCACAGATTATGTATAACTGTGGCCGCTATAACAACAAATCCTAAAAACATAGTAAAATAAATACTTAAGGGGGGCTCCCGTCACATACAATAAACGTGTTTTTTTTTTTGCCGTTTTTAGCTAATGTCTAATGAATGTTATATAGATGAACCCTTCGTGCACGAGCCCGACTCGTACTTGGCCGGTTTGTTTTACCGTTTTGTCGGTACAGTTGCTACATTACATTATTAATCCATGCAAAATTTCGGCTTTCTAGCATTGGAAGTCTCTGAGGAAAACCGCGGACGGACGTTAAGCCAGACATGCCGAAACTATAAGAATTTCGTTTTGGCCATTTTGACAACGGAACCCTAAAATATAATTTAATCAAAAGTAAACCACGTATAAAAAACGTAATATTTATAATTTTATTTACAAAACTTGAATTTTTTTACTCTCCCGTTATGTATTGTATTTAATTGAAATTTATTACTAGATAGAAACCTGATCCTATACCGTGATAATTTTATTAGTTCGGCATTCTGAGACGACAACAGTTTGCTGGTCTTTCTGTGACGCTGACATTTTACTAATTTGTCATTTTGCGACTTTACCATTTTACTATTTGGTCGTTCTAAACAACCTGCCTTTTTTGCCGTGAAGCAGCAGTGCTTGCTCTGTTGTGTTTCAGTGTGGAGAGTAAGACAGCCAGTGAAACTACTGGCACTTGAAGTATCCCATCTTAGGCCTCTAGGTTAGCAACGCAATACCCCTGGTGTTGCAGATGTTTATGGGCGATTGTGATCTCTTACCATCAGGAGACCCACTTGCTTGTTTGCCATCCAGTCAAATAATAAAAAAAAAATCTGGCCATTTGGATATTTTACGAGGACGTAATATTTTGGAGGGATACAAGAATCATCACCATCACATAGAAAAAATTAATGTCAGAGAAATGAGGAAAAGAAAATTAAGTTTTACACTTCCTTAGTAACACTTATGTAGATACTTATTCCAAAAAAAATAATTTAGTTTATTAATAATCTGTCATCTCCCAGGATAACAGGATCAAAGGAATTTGGGCACAAATTTGTGCCTCTGGGAGAGGACAGGTTAAAACCGCACTGGGCCCGCGTGGGAACTGCGGCCCAAGCCCTCTCAGTGCCCAGCAGTGGGACGTATATAGGCTGGGATGATGATGATGATGATATTAAAACAGCGTAAATAGCGTTCTGCCATAAACGTCTACGCTAGTCAGCTAGTCCATTTGGAAAACGAGTCTGGTTTATTACTTTATTGCCTTATCCCTTTTAAAGTTCACACATCATCGTGTACGAGAAAACATTACAACAAGATATTAAGTTATAGTTTTGGTAGTACTGAGTATAATTAATTTGTATTAGCGCTTTGTAGGTGATTTGGGCCGTCGACTCAGGCAAAAAGGGGAGGACCCTCGCTCCGAGTCATTTCTGGTGCAAAGGCTCCATAGCTATCCAACGTGGAAATGCCACGAGCGTTATGGGCACCTTTGTGGCGGGAATGGCGAGGGGCGAGTTATTTGACTAGGTTATAGTTTTCTATTGTTATTATTATTATCTTCTATTAAGCTTGAGTCAGATTTGTGTTTTTTTTTAGTTTTTAATTACAAAAGCATAATGTACTAAAACGATAACTTTACTCACCCGCGGTTTTATTAAAAGTATAATGTGTAGGTAATTTTACCGCCAACCACCAGACTTAACCTTAGTTTGAAAAATATTTGGCGACCCCCTGCTACATCCAGTTACAGTTATTTGCATCTTACGTTGATTATACAAACATTGAATAATCAGTAATCATACACAAGAACGGTGAGAGTATTTGGAAGGTAATGCGACCCCCTTAAGGGGCATCCGCGACCCCCTGGGAGGTAGCGATCCACAAATTTAAAAACACTGCGCTATGCTGAAGAGTTTCGCCCTGTTGAGAAGATCCTGGCCGGACCACCAGAATTTTACTACCAGATTATTGTACTCACTAGACTTATATAAGTACGCCAAATTTCAGCTTTTTCAGATACCTGTAAGTGGTAAAAAACTTGTTTATATATTTGTACCAGAACTAACCACAACTAACATCTCTGGTGGAAACAACTGAGCGGAGCGAGGCGAGGTAAATGAAGCGTTTCTATTGGTTCATGAAAAACATATTCCTAGCAACACATAATCGCACATCTCTGGTGGAAACGCTGCTTAATGGTCCATATCGGCTCGCATTATTGTTGAAAGCTAAGTTTGTCATAATCTCCGTGAACTAAAACAATAACTTTGCTCACCCGCGACCTTATGATAGCTACGCTTATGCAAGATATGCGGGTTCATGCAGTTCGCCCTCCACCTGTAAGAACACACACAACTCACACAAACCCATCTATCACCACCATCACACTACACTGACGCGTTTCGAACTCAACCAGAGCTCATCACAAAAGCAATACAACCGTACACCATGCTACCAGAAGTTAAGTAGACTAACAAACGTTTTAATCCCAGATCATAATGTATTGTTTGTTCAAACTCTTTGCCAACGAATGCGACTAGATGTATACGCACCCATAACAACTTTACTAGATGAATAGAAACAGAATTAATAATTTACCTACGAGCATCACAATGATACTCAATATTCAATATCGGATCCGACTATACTGTCCATAACATAGCTGTAACGTCACAAATGTATTTACGGCTGGTATGAAATACATCGCCTGGCTGGATATTATTGTGTTTTACAATACGTCAGTATATTGAAATGGCGTTTGCCGCGGGGTGGTGTGCAGTATTAATATTAACCAGCTGGTGTAGGTGAATTGGTTATGAAATACCAATTGAGCTTCTGTCATGGAGTACAAAAAAGAATATTAGTGTCGACTGTACCAGTACAAAGCGAGCATATCAGGATCTAATTAAGCTTACCAGTGCTGTTCATTTATGGTTGTGTACGGAGAACAAGGATTATTGTGTTGTATTCTTTCTTTAAAAATCCTACTAATATTATAAATGCGTAAGTTTGTAAGTCTGTTAGTTTGTTTGTAACTTCGCCACGTCTAAACTGCTGAACCGATTTAGATAAAATTCGGTATACACATAGTTTGATTCCCGGGGAAGGACATAGGATAGTTTTTATCCCGGAAAGCTCACTAACACGCATAGCTCATGCTCAGTAACCGAGTTCTACGCGGACGGAGTTGCGTGTAACGGCTATATAGTCAACCTTAAAAACACCCCTATTTCCTCGTACTGCCACCAACTCGTTCCACCAGTTGCATTAGAAGGAATTATCATTCCTCGTCGTACATGCAATGAAGGTAGAGATTTAATTTACCTTAGATATCACTCTTTAACCAGGTGGACTGACGACATCGTGACAGTAGCGGGAAACCGGTGGATGCAAGTGGCGAGTTGTCGTTCATTGTGGCGTTCTAAGGGGGAGGCCTTTGTCCAGCAGTGGACGTCTTCCGGCTGATGATGATGATCACTCTTTAAGAGGGATAACTCCCTCTGGCCACGTGGTCTGACTGCTTATCCTACCGATCGAACGACATATTCAAGCAAAAAACATTTTTAAAATGACAAATCAAAATTCAACACTTGAAACACTTATTAAGTTGGAAAATCAACTATAAGCTCGCATGCCGTCTCGTTCGTCACTTTCCAAGCTGAGAGAGACCACCGCCACAGAGTCGTATCACGTAGCGTCAGTTGGTCGTGTCTGTCGGACTGACTCGGCCATCCAATATGCTTTGCGATCGCTTACAACTTTCAAACCTATATCACAAGTATTAAGCGTTTTGTTGTATTCTATCCAAGAATTGGTTTCTAGTTTGAAATAGGAAAATCGCATAGTTGTACTTCTTAAAGTACCCAGTAGAAAACCACGAGGGAGTTTATCAAACCGATAAAGTTTTAACAAGGTATTCCTGTTCTTTATAATATTTTTATTCCGTGATCAAGAACTTTGTTCAATAGAAAAATCTAAGCTTATTATAACTTTTGGAGCTTTATGCGTATCAAAATAAAGCAACTCTTTATTTGGGTCTCTTCTAAGTTGCTAAAATCTTCACAGAGTGATTTTCATCGGTTGAGGAATAGTGTGTCTTCATGACTATTTTCTTGGGAAAATAGTTGTCGCACACCACAACAACTGTTTTCTTGGGAAAATAGTTGTCGCACACCACAACAACTGTTTTCTTGGGAAAATAGTTGTTGCACACCACAACAACTGTTTTCTTGGGAAAATAGTTGTCGCACACCACAACAACTGTTTTCTTGGGAAAATAGTTGTTGCACACCACAACAACTGTTTTCTTGGGAAAATAGTTGTTGCACACCACAACAATTGTTTTCTTGGGAAAATAGTTGTTGCACACCACAACAACTGTTTTCTTGGGAAAATAGTTGTCGCACACCACAACAACTGTTTTCTTGGGAAAATAGTTGTCGCACACCACAACAACTGTTTTCCCGAGAAAATCGTCAACACAGTCGTCGTCGTCGTAATCGTCACAGTATGGCTCTGTTGAGGAGCTTGCATTAAAGTCATGGTAGAAATATTTTTTTATTGACATAACCTAGTGGTTTGACCTATCGCCTCTCAGGCAGAGGGTCGTGGGTTCAATCCCCGGCTCGCACCTCTGAGTTTTCAAAATTCATGTGCGCAACTACATTTGAAATTTACCACGAGCTTTGCGGTGAAGAAAAACAACGTGAGGAAACCTGCACAAACCTGCGAAGCAATTCAATGGTGCGTGTGAAAATCGCAATCCGCACTGGGCCCGCGTGGGAACTATGGCCCAAGCCCCCTAGTTTTGAGAGGAGGCCTGTGCCCAGCAGTGGGACGTATATAGGCTGGGATGGTGGATGGATGATGGATGGTATGACATAACCTAACCAACAAAAATTTGGAGAACCCCCGACTTTGTCACTTCAAAGTTCAATATCTCAAAAATGGCTAAACCGATTTTGATGAAACATGTCTAAGAACCATCGCTAGAAAACTTGACTTCAAATAAAAAAACCGCATTTAAATCGGTCCACATTTGCAGGTGGTAGGACCTTGTGCAAGGTCCGCCCGGATTGCTACCACCATCTTGCTCGCTAATCCTGCCGTGAAGCAGCAGTGTTTGCACTGTTGTGTTTCAGCGTGGAGAGTAAGACAGCCGGTGATATTACTGGCACTTGAGGTATCCCATCTTAGGCCTCTAGAAAGGCAACGCATCTGCAATCCCCCTGGTGTTGCAGGTGTCTATGGGCGGTGGTGATCTCTTACCATCAGGAAACCCACTTGCTCGTTTGCCATCCAGTCGAATAAAATAAATAAAATGTGCAATTGAAATGGATATATTCTTTGTACATGAAACTACCGTGAGACTCATATTAAATATAATGACCCGGATAACTCACGTCTTAAATCGGGTTTAGCTCGACATGTTTCGGGCTAATCCGTAGCCCTTCGTCTTCAGAGCAACTCAATTTAAGACGTGAGTTATTCGGGTCATTATATTTAATATGGATGTATTCTTTAATAAATAAATCCAACATTTTCAACCTACATGCATATGACAGGAGCCGTGGGGAAAAGCTAGTACGATACTTAGTTTGGTATCGTTTGGGGTGTTAGCTTTCGACCGAATGGTATTGTTTGGTCTTGTCTCAGTGTACTGTACAGTCAGCGTGAGAAATGGGTGAGAAGTTTTTTGCGACACTTACTCTACGCTCCAACACACTGCTCTCGCGTGAGAGCCTTTATTCCGAACCTGTGGGAATATCGGAGTAATAAGTAGCCTTTGTATTATTCTAGACGTACAGCTAAATATATATCTAAATAACAAATGCCATCAAAGTCTTACAGGATTTGCGTGAAGGTGTACCAAACATTCATACATTCATCCTCACATTCTCGCAAACTTTCGCGGTGAAAATTAGTAGGATTATTGCTGTAATGTGCAAGGGACTGGCAAACACATTGTGCTGAGATTCTAAATTAGTTTGTTGTTTTTTTTATGGTATAGGGGGCAAACGAGCAAACGGATCGCCTGATGGTAAACGATTACCGTCGCCCATGGACACCTGCAACATCAGAAGAGTTACAAAGCGCTTGTAGTTTAAAAAAAAACGACGTGTAGTGCCCATTGCGGCCTATTTACTGAATAAATGCTTTGAAATTAGAAATTTGTATTTGCCATTCAACCGAAGCAACTGGAGCTGTACGATGGCCTATGTCCAACAGTGAACTTCTTACGGCTGATGATGATGATTACCTTGGCTGTAGAGTCGTTTGCTTCTGCTGACTGTACCACGTTCACAAAGCGTCTTAGATTGACTCTCGAGAGGGTCCGAGTTCCGACGCCGACGCCCGCGGTCAAGCACCGGGCCCTGCAAGTTAAATTTACTCCCCGTTGAACCCTCCCGTTTAATTGCTTGCTCGCATTCTTCGCTAGTTTATACGTCGTATACAAAAGGTTTAATGTTGACTAGAGTCTGATGTGTGTTTTGTTAAAGTTTGGAACGGTTTTAATGAAATAGTTGCTAGTTTACGACTTGTAGGAGTTCTATCACAACATACATTTTTAATAGCAATGTGTTGCTCTTATAATCATTAATAATTATGGCTACTTGCTGGAAACACATAAATCTCGAGTTTGCGTTAAGCTCAGTTTAGTAGTGCCAAAATGTATGGAACTGTTAAGCTTAAGCCAGGTTTAACGACTAAATCTAAATTTATTTTTTCCTGCAAGACGGCCTTAGTAATTGAGATATGGTTTTTTTGCATTAGTGCAGCACATACAATAGAACATTGGGTCTTAATGGCGGTAAATGAGGAATTGCGAACGAGAGTCTGCACGAAGTTGCTCGAAGGCTTTAATGAGTCGATGTTTATAATTCCGGTACCGCCCGTTTAACATACAATGTTTATCATCACATTTGTGAGTATATGATATAAATATTAAAATTTTATGAGACAAACAATATTATTGAGAATACAAACTGAAATATAGATGCACCGAAAAACCAGAAAAATAAGACCAGCACTCCTGGGAATCGAACCCAGGTCCTCGGTATTCCGTACCGCGTGCTATACCGCTACACTACTGCTGGTCAACGGTACAGACACGAATTTCCCCTATACACCACATATCTCAGCTTGTTTGTTTCTTATTTAGCCACTTAAGCAGTGACGCTAGCGACATCTATACCGTAGCCCTCATCGAGAAAATTTCTCGAATACCGAATACCGAGGACCTAGGTTCGATTCCCAGTGCTGGTCTTATTTTTCTGGTTTTTCTGTGCATCTATATTTCAGTTTGTATTTTCAATTTAGGTTTTACGGGATGACCGTAAAAGTAAAAATTTGAAATTGAAATAAAAAATACAAAAAGATTCCAAAAAACAATCTTAAACAATATTATTTTTACATAAATTGTCAATACCGTTGCTTTATTTATCGGATGGCGGGTTATATGATCCACGATGTAATAAAAATGTTTCGTTTGAAAACGTACCACAAAAAGACACATACAGCCAGTGCATAAATAGTTTAAAAAAAATACAATATCTTCATGTTAAAAATGTTTATCTACTCTCATATCGTAAAATTCGAATTATAAAAATTCAAAACGAGTTTATATTGACATACTTTTATTTTTATTTTTCTGTTTAAGTACCTATATTTTGTTTGTTCTTATTTGACATTTTTCACATTCTGTGACTTTATATTTTTCTTTTATTATTTTAATCATTGACATATTTTGTCCTGTTTTGTGGACTATTTTTTTTATTTTTACATATAATTTTATTGCATTGACATTTTAATTATTTTTTATTATTTAATTGATCGATCGTTCCAATTTGTTAAATTTGACATAGTACACTAATTGTAATTTTAACTTTTATGTTTTTACCCTTAATTATTGTTATTATTTTTACATTCAATTCTAATTTGACATTGTAATTCTATTTTTAACTGACTTTTTACTGTAATTTGCTATTATTATATATTATTATTTTTTGGTATACAATTTGACGATCCTTTTGTGAATTTGTAATAATTACCTTACATGTATTTATAATGCATTTTTTCATAAGGATATAAATAAATCTAATCTCATCTAATCAATGGGTAAACTTTGAGATATTTGTACAAAGGGGATCTCTACCAGTCTACCTTTGAGGGGGTGTTGTGTTATTTTTTCTATTCCGTGTTCTATACATATTATTACTCTGCTACATAATAATATAAATGACGTAAAATCATTTGAACATGACAAAATTGTGAAGGAAAAAAAATGTTGTAAAATTAAAATAAATCGCTGTAAAATATTTTAAAGGGAAAGTATGTAAGTACCTATTTATTTTGAGTCAAAGGACATTGACCTTGATGAGGCCTTGATGTTTTGTATTACACAACAACACGCGGTGACCGCAAACAGTGTAGAACACGATAGATCACATTCAGGAAACGACAGCTGCAACCGCAATGTAGACGAACAGACGAATGTGAAGACCACGTACGTTGGCCGAATTTTGAAACAAGTTAGGCGATCGCGTTAGGTGAACGAAATAGTGTGTTCACCGCATAATTTATGTAAGTAAATAGATTATATAAGCAGCGTGTATCCAACTGTTTTAACAGGGTTTCAAACAATTGCAATACCATGCCTTTTATTCCCATAATTTACCGTCGCGTAATACTTCCAAACCTGCAAAACCCGGTTCATAGCCAGTAGATCCCAGTAATCCCCTTACCGCGACCCGGAACCGGGATTAGCGACATAAATATGTTCATTATGCAGATATGCAATTCGATTTGGACGATATCGAGGGCAGTGTTGCACGATCGTATAGGAAATAAGTTTTTGGTAAAAATTGCATTTTTAATACAAGCTGACTGCACTTTTTGTCGACTTTACTTGCATTGTAAACTATCTACATTTTCATACCAAGTTGTTGGGCCTCCGGATCTCCCACTTAGCGTACGAAACACAGTAGCAAAAGTAGGTACTGTTACAGTTAGTCGAACCGTCGCAGTCGGGATTTGCCGCACTTATAAAAAAAATGATTAGGGGCATTAAAAATTTGCAGAACTTATGAAGTGGAATAAAGCTCTAAGAAATCGAAAGAAATACATTCACCGGAATAATCCTTGCTTGATGTCTCCTCACCGATTGGGATGAGGACACGAAAAGTTGGTTATACGCGTATGTTTTAACAAAATTCAGTGACATCTAAATAGATTGGGATTCTATTTTCCGTATTACATAACTTTCCAGAGAAAAGAGTGTTGTTTTTGGCACACCGGCAGCGCGCGGCGGCACGAACTACAGCCGAATTATATTAATTATTAATTAAACGCCCACGGCTATAACAGACTCGTATCGGGATTTTAAAAATCAGAACATACTTTGTACAGTCAAGTGCAAAGATATATCGACACGGCCAAAGTTAAAAAAATATGTATACACGACCTTAATGCATAAAGTCGTGTAAACTATTTTTGAAGCTTAGGCCGTGTCGATCGATACCTTTGCACTTGACTGTACACAGAATCTCTTCTCTTCTTCTTCTTCAGCGCGTTTTCGCCCACCGTTGGGTATTTGCCTCTCCAACCATTCTCCATATCGACTATCTGTCTCTCTCTTCCAGACCGGTCCTGCTGTCTCCACAATGTAGTTTGGTTTGACAGCCTGATCGTGCCCAGAGATACACAGAACAAAAAACATGTATTCATTAGCATTTCGTCAGTCAAGTAATACAAAAAATTATTTCTCTTATGTGCTTATGCCTTTTATGTCTGTTAATTTTTTTCCGAACTTTAGACTTTAAAAAACTGACCACCAAAAAGAAAACGTCCACAGCTAGATGTCTTCAATTACAAGAGTACATGAAGTAGAGTAATTAAAGATCTTAATTCAATGGATGCTTGCCCGCGCGGACGAAGCCATAAAGAAAAGCTAGTCTTTCATAAAGTCCATCCTAAGTCATTAAAAAGTCTGTTAAGTGAGTACTATTATGCTTCCACAACACGCAGTAAATAGTTTTTAAAACAAAGCACTTCCATAATTAAAACTGAAAGTATTAATTACACACCTAGTGCTCTCTCTCACACGCAACAAACATCCTTATTCACTCCGCCAACTACTTGAACAGCTCGCCCTTCTCTTTTTTAAAGTAAACGAGAAGGAGAGATTGATATTCTGGAGGTTTAGTTTGATAGTGTATTTAAACAAAGAGATACTGCAACTCGATACAGCGAAGTTATCGCTTTGTTTACTAAAAACCAAAGCCGGACTTTGCAGAACTGATTTAAAGCTTTGGTTAGTGTTGGTTTGGGTCGAGGGAACAAATCATTGTTCAGCATTTAATCCCGTGTGAGTATTCACATAAATGCCCTAGAGTGTAAAAATCGGTCAAGAGGGTTTTGTACAAAATTTTAGGTATCTATGAATATACAATGCTATCGGAGCCCCTTTGCCAATCAGAATTGTATGCAGTGAGGGGTAATTTTAAATGCTTACTGGCATAGACAGACACACATAAAAAAACTAAGTTTTTCAGACATATCCTATTGGTTGTGCTTTAAGAGCTAACCTTCATAGCTCAAGTTTCTAGAACAACTGGAAGTACGCTGTAGGTTCTTCAGTAAAGTGTGCTTGCCTTCGGAATCCAAAAGCTTAACGGTTACTTGTCCTGAAATGTATATTTCAGAATCAAATATAACGTACTGAACGTAGATATACCTAGTTACATCTTTAGTTTTAGTTTTGTAACTAAGGGACCCCATTTTTTCTTTAATTGTATACTGTAGCTTTTAAGTATTTTATTTAAAAAAATGACTTTCTGCCAAGTTTCTTGCGGCGCATTCTTCTTGGCAACGATGGTCTTTCCGAAAGCGCTGGTAGTTTAAAAAAGTGACCTGTAAAAGTGCCCATTGCGCCCTATTTACACAATAAATGATTTGAATTTGAAGGCAATTTGTATGGAAACTCTAATGTCTGTAGGTACCTTTTGAATGTGTTGACTTGGATGTTTCATTTCTCGCTGTTTCAAGGAGTACGAGTATCAAATTTGAGTATAATAATATGACACTAATTTCAGCTCGATACCTCTGCGCGATCTGCTGCGATGTGATCTTATACAGGTTTAAATTATTTTCTTATAAGGTACGGAACCCTGAAAAAGACACAGTTTTATTTCGAAGCAGGCAAGCTCTTTACGCGCAGTTTAAGTTTCCTTCCTCGGGGACGGGGCAAGTGCCTTATGTTTATTTTTGTGTCATAAAAATTCCGTGTGTTTAACGATCGTCTGTTGGGACGTATACACATCGATATGATGTGGTGTATCCGGACAGCGAGGACTATGTAGACTTTTAACTAATATTTGCGATGTACCATCAGCCAAATAAGTGGTCTACCAATTTTTAAACAAGTTCCTATCAAACGAATATGTCGCTAAAGTCGAACTTTCAAGTTGACAGACACGTCTATTGGCATTATTGTTTTATGACATGCAAACGATTATCAATTTTAGGGTGGTAAAGCACATGTTTGGCTGATGGTACAGTCGACTTCATAAACTTCTGAGCAAACGTTTCATCAAAAATATGTGAACAGGACTCTATTGTTAACGGCGTAGAAGGGTGTACAGATATTTTTGAACAAAAAATATTGAATCAGGCGTTACTTTGCGGGCATTGCGGCGGTCTATGAATTATATAAACAAAATTATACAGGGTGATTTCAAGGTCATGAGCAAGAGTGAAAGGCGTGATGGGGAGATTCACACTGAGCAACTATTACTATGGGACCAGCCACGATATTGCAAAAAAAACTGCTGTTTCATACCTTTCGGATAGTTAGCGATCAATTATCTCTTGATAGATTGTTTTTTTTTTCGCGATTTCGTGGCTGGTCCCATAGTAAAAGTTGCTCAGTGTGAATCTTTTTTTTTATTATCTCCTCATCACCCCATTCACTCTTGCTCATGACCCTAGAATCATGCTGTATACCTTCCCGCGACCTTATGACAGCTATGCAAAAAATGGGTGTTCACGCAGATCCTCCTCCTCCAAACTACAAGAACACATTAAGATTGTGATGAAAGTATGAGTTTTGTAACTATCGACCATAGATAAAAAAACAACTTAGATTGTATATACTTAGTTAAAAAAAATGTGACAGCCATTTGCAGAATAAATATTTTTCGTTATATTTTTTCATCCAGTAACTTCCAAAAATGAATGCGGAGTACAATAATATCCCACATTCTGCAAGTGCTCGTCGGCTTTAAGATATCAATTTCACCGTTAAACTGAATCCATCGATACGCAATTTGAGCTATCCAGTACTATAACAAAGACGCAATAACCGGTTATACCAGGCTGTAATCCCGGCCGGTTATCCGCCGCCGTGATTGAATCGCTACTCGGGATTTACTCGCTCTGGAAACTTTTGGTGCCGTTATTGGCTGGGTTAGAACATTGAACAAGTATGCTCTATGAAATTCTGCGAAGTGCATAATCCTTGATGTTATAGGGGATGCAAGTTTGTTTGTGTGAGAAACGGGGCGATGGGACGCGTATGCATGGGATTGCGCAGACAAGACAGTGTGAGGGCAAGAGGAGAGGCCTAAGCCCAGAAGTGGAACACTGCACCAGGCTAATAAAAAAGTTTTTAGTAAAAAAATATTTTTTGCTGACAAGCGTTTTTTGCTGACTGTACTTTTTGTTAAAGTGTTCCGTCCCGTTGAGACGATCCTGGCTGGACTTCCAGGATGTCACTACCAGATTATTGTATTGTCACGCAATCAACAAAAAAAATATATTCGCGTTTCGCAAATTACAGAGAACACAATTAACAAAAAATAACGGTCTTCCGCTGTGACCGCTTGGCGACTTCACGGAAGACGACAAAAATTCACAAAAAATAAAAGTGTAGTATAGTGAGACTCTATGTATGTCGCTAAATTAGTTTTTATACTATTTGGATCACTGATAATATTTTAAAATCTAAATTAATATAAAAAAAAATCGCAAAATTAAATACTTCCCGAAGGATAGCGATAAATTTATACCTACGCACTCATATATATTTATTTATATATGAGTGCGTAGATAACTCATGAAACTAGCCAAGTAAAATAAACATTTACATTACACGTATATCTATATCTATAAGTTTGAATAGTAAAGAATCTGATCGTTCATAGCGCCATATCTTCAGCTGTTCAACCACTTATACTAACTCGAATACAGACCTTGATTCCACATTTTCCTGTCAAAAGATTTCATTGATAGCATTCCATTGAACACGTCGAGCGACAGGTGTACCGATAGAAAAGTGAGAGCTAACATTATAACGTCAACAAAGACGCTTCTGAAACTGACGTCTTTCTCAATAAAATATTATTTGTGGTGCGAGACTATCGCGTCAATCGTCTTACATTGGCGTGGTTGATCGATTGTCTATAATTTATAGCTCAGCGGCGCCGCAATGTAACGCGATTCGCGCGATTATTGCACTTTGTATATGCCTTTGGGTCCCATGAGAGAGTGATCATCCGCCTCACTCGGAAAGCCGAGGGCTAACGAGATTAAGCGATCCTCTCGTGAGTTTGAGTGTTCCGTGGCCTATTGTGAAGAATCGAGATTATGATTCCGATTAAAAAAAGTGCTACAGTATTGTAGTAAATTTTCAAAAACTGAATCGACTGAAAAATTCCATTTATTGAACCTGTTTGCTAATTATTACCAGAATTGGTTGAGATAGGTACTTGTACATAGTACGTCAGCGCCTTGTGAGCTCGACGATTTATACAGGAAGTAAAGATACATGTTGAACGAATGTCAAAGACTCCTTTAAACGAATACGACGCAAGCATTTTTTCCCATGCTGAAACGAAGACGTTTCGTTCACGGTCAATTCAAACAATAGCGATCAGCGTTGAGAGCATTGTAATTAAATTATATTTTGTTTAAAAAAAAACTTTCTGACAAGTTTCTGTGACAAGCCTCTCCCTAAGAACGCCACAATGAACGACAACTCCGCCACTTGCATTCAGCGGGAAAACAGCAATACTTTCTACAAATAAAACAAGTAAACGTCGTCAGGGGAACGAAACAAAAGGCGCTCGCCAAAACCGCCAGCCAACAAATATTGTATCTCTTGTCTGGATAAAGGTATCGTCAAGTTCTGCAAATAAATGTTGAGTGATTGTTAAGTCGCTGACTGCGCGGCGCGAAGTCGCGGATTTGCGCGTATCTGCGACCGCCAGGCGCGCCTTGTTCCTAGAAAGACAAAGATTAGAGAGCGAGTGGTGATGTTTTTTACCTACAGGCAGCAAAATGGATTTTTCAAGGCCACAGTCATTAGGGTGCTACTGAACTAGTGAGCTAATCTTTGTTCTCATGTGCACTTACCGTCAACTGAGGTAGAGGTAATTTGCTGGTCAGTTTCAAAAAATCAAGGGAGAAAAGAAATAAAGAGAGTTACAAGTTTGTTTTATTCCAAGTTATATTTTTTAGGTGTAGGATTATGATTGACAAATAGCAAGTAACGGACGTGTTACGACTACAACTTAAACTTGACAAACTACTAGTTTTCAAAGTTTTTTTTTCTGTTATTGTGTATGAAGTGACGCTGTAAAAGCTTGCTTGCTTGTAACAGTTTCAAAATTGAAAAGTATTTTAAAACTAATTGGACTCTGCATAATAAAGTGAATAAATCCTTAATATAATTGAATAATTAGATTTATATTCGTAATCATTCATTGTGTTTCACGAAATTAAATCGTGTTTTTTTTAAATATCTTTGCACAGTTGTCATTTTGAGGTTATTTTCACGCCTAAAAATCTTCCATTCACAAACACCATGTTGGCTGTTTAGGGGTTACCAAGGTGAATAAAAAAAAACTTGAATCCCTAGAGAATAAAAAGGAGATTTAGTCCCGATATGCAGAGAAAGTAACATTTTAAGAGCATCAGAAGTGAAAAACAATTAAATTGGATTTGGCTTTCCGCTTTGTCTATTAAAATGTTACTTTCAAAAAATCATTAACAGAATTAAATGCTGTTTCTAACAAAATGTCTTTCAATTGAGGGCTAAACGTTTCATCGTTGTTTCTGAGAGTATTTCAGTTTTCAAAAAAATGTCGCTTCTGTGCAAGCCGCCTTGTCTACTGCGTGTAAAGGCACATGTCGATACTTTCTCCAACTAAACTGTTTGCGGGTAGTCCCGCTCCACTGTTGAAACTTGTTTATTTTGGTTAGCTTTGCTTCTTTGAGGAGGTTAGTTTATTTCATTTGAAGTTTAACTTTGTCCCATTTAATGGGTTATATCCACTGATGTATTAAACTGATTATATCTATACTTATACTAAGGGTTACTGACATAGCCAAGCGAATTAGCTCGTTGAAGTGGCAATGGGCAGGCCATATAGCACGGATAACAGATGGCCGTTGAGGCCGAAAAGTTTTCGAGTGGAGACCGCGCGGCAAGCGCAGCGTAGGACGTCCACCAACGAGATGGACGGATGAACTGGTTAAAGCCGCGGGTTCACGGTGGATGTGGTAGTGACAGTGGACGTCCTACGGCTGAGATGATGATGATGATGATGATTATGATCTATACTTATAAATTGTGTATTGACTGAATTGACTTATCAACGCAAACAGCTAAACACCTAACTCTACAAAGGTGAAGGTATGACGGAAGATTAGTTTTTTGGAATAGCGAGATTTTCATTTCGTCTGCCGAATCCAATGGTTCAAGCGAGTCACGCGCAAATAAAGGCTATAGTCTATTATAATGTATTTGAAATTTGAACAATAGTATTGCATAAATAAAGCCGGGTTTAGACTCGCAAGAAAAATCGTGCAAGTTGCATTACATTGCGGCGCTCGATTGACCACTACAAACACGTTGGCTTTACGGCCTTGCAATGTATTGCAACTTGCAGGATTTTTCTTGCAAGTCTAAACTTGGTTTAAGGCATCGGATTATTGCATCGGTTTCTAAGTATTTACGCGCTTATTAGTGTTTTCATTAGCTGTGGTAATTAATTGAGAGTGCTCCGTGGAGATTAGGGCCTATTGTCCATTGTCTATTCTGCTTTCAATTAATTCAGACGCTCGCTCGATTGTTCGCGAAGTTTTATTGACAAATGTTTGAATACTGTTGCTAAATTGTTATTTATGTTTGGACGGCATCGAGTTAGATGTTCTTAATTTAATTCCAAAATTAAGTTGGGTAAATTGACTTGGCACAATTTGAGTTCTTATTAATATTCTAGTTGATAACGCAATAGTGCTTCGTAGAATTAGGTATTCGTTTTCTAGCATGGACCGTTTTCCGTAGTTGAATGGAAATTCCGGGACTTCCTTATTAATCCTAAGAAATTATATCCTAGCCTAAGACGGAATTACCAAATATTTCGTTGCATGTTAAATTAAAGCCGCACAAAACTGAATGCCTGAACGTGCTGTGTGATAAACAGTTGTCGGTGTTACTAAAGAGATCTAACTATAAGTATCTAATACGTACCAAATTTCATTCAAATCAGTCCAGTAATGTAAAATAGTAAGAAACACACACACACTTGAAAACTCGTGCACTTAAAATATGAGTAGGATTGTACCACAAGTTCATAAAATGTGCCATTTTACCCGTCAAAAACATAGGCAAGGGTGAACAATTAAGTCGAGGGTAAAATGGGTACCTAGTAATTAATAATAATTTAAATTTTACAGCGCATTGGTGTTTTGACTGTAATGCTGTAATTTTTTAGTGACAAATAAATAAATAAATAATAAATTATAGAATTTACAATATTTGCTTTTCACTTCACTTGCTAGGAAATATATAAAGTCGATATTATGTTCAGTCATATTATTTATTACAAGCTTTTTTACTTACCTACTTATCGAGAACCGTGCATAATAAAACTAAACCGTGTATAACTAATAACTATTTATATAACGTAAGTACGCAGATCGGCAAGCGCAGCATAGGACGTCCACCAACGAGATGGATATAATTTAGGATGCAAATCATAAAAAATAGATCTATTCAAACCAGGGAGAATAGCCTGTACCTACTGAACCAGTGTGCTTAATAAACAAGTTCATTCTACTTAGTTCAAGTGTTCAAAGTCGAAATACAAATATCTTTATTCAATTTAGACTAACACTTACGAATATAAAAAAAAAACTGCTACTGGTCCGAATAAAATCTTTGTTGAGAAGAATCCGGCAAGAAACTTAATTTCGTAGCTGGTAGCGCCTGATTGCTATAGTTTTAAATGGAGATATTCCTTTTCGCATTTGAGCATAACAAATCGTTTTATACAGCCTATTTCTAGTTATTACAAAGTTTATGAGCGCGAAGTGGAAAAAAGTTTAGTTTGGTTTTGGTGGGAGCCGCGTGGGCGGCATTCGCGCCGCGGCCGTCTACGCGAGCGGTCTACGCCGCTACGCCGTAGCCGGAGCTACGATCGACAACTTTGTGGATTGTTAGTGTGTGCCATGCTGATCGCACTTGACCGTTGAGTTTACCGGGAAATGTAAGTATTATTTATATTAACCTGTTATGTGAGTACTAGTTTTATCGCATTGTGAAAGTGTTATAAAACTAAGTTTAGTTAGAATTCCAAACGTACGTACAAAATTTAAAGTAAATATGACCTTTGAAAGTAAGTTTAATAGTTTAATGTTTAGGTACATCCCATTAACTGTTAGGCGCCAATGACATAGGGTGAATTGTTACATAATGAGTATTACTTGAATTTAATTGTAGATGGAGATTATAAAGCATTATATCAGTTGTTTAAGTTGCGTGTAGTTAAATTTAGGATGATAATGCATTATTAAAAATTTAATCACAGACTAAAATTATGAACGTCTTAGTTTAAAAAAATGCATAAAATTATCTAGTAAGTATAGATAAGTTAAAACCACAAATGTTCACCTCAGAAATATGTAATTTTTTAACAATTTATGGCTGTAAAAATATAACGAAAAAATTAAAAACTTTAGAATTTTGAAATAAATCAGCCCGCTTGGCCCGCTTGTAAATAAACTCGTGACAAACTTTACAAATCGACATCTTAGCAAAGTGGTTTGATGTGAAAGGAACTACGCCTTTAAAAGTCAACTAAAAACATTAATTATAGGTTTAGACATAGAGTTCCATCGTTAAAAGCTTAGTCTGCCTTGTAACTTTAAACTTAAATTGATGTTTGTCAACAAAATTCAAGTTTCTAATATCACATTGTGTCAACAGTTAACATTTAAATTAATGGATTAGACGAAGGAACTAAACTTTATTTAAACTACTGGCACAGACAAATTGTCAGAGTATTTGAATGAAACAACTCATCAACTAGTTTAACTAAACATTTTGTGAAACTAAGGTAGTTGAGTAAAATATATACTAAAATATCAATGTTGACTTGTCTAAACTTTTACGGTAAGTACATACTTCAAACAAATACAAACTACAGCCACTAAAAAAGCCGAGGGTTATTTTTTCTCCCTAGACAGCTGTTGTAATCATTTCAATATTGACATAATATTTTTTGCAGGTAACAAAACATCACATTTAATAATTTAATTAGTTTACAAATTGTTACCATAATTGTTTTAAATGCACAAATAACTTTACAAAATTGGTAGTAAAACAAAAAGCTAGTAGTTTGAATGACAAATATATAAACACTAAAAAGCGTGTTTTGATAGTTGACTACATAAGTCTGCTCGATCATAAGACCATTGATTCAGAAAAATTAGCGCAAAATCTCGGAATAGAAAAAAGATAATAGGCAGAATAATTTTCGTAGGTATGATGTCAAAAAGTCTCATAATAAATATGTCTCGTGTCCGCGTCTGAAGTTATTCAAGGTCAAAGGTAAAAAAAATGTTTTCGTGATTCTCGGTTTCTATATTGCTTTATATTATTTATATTAGTATCTAGTAAAAAATTGTAGAACATAACATATTTGCGAAACTAGTCGAACTATTTTTGACAATCGTGAGAAGAACTTTTTAATTTGTGTATTTTTTTCACTTAAGAAAGAGGTCTAGGTAAATAGACTCAATTTCCTTTTTTAATTTTATTTAATGGTTTTTATGGCAATCTGATTATTCAATTTTTACTAAATTAAATTAATTTGTCGCACTAAAACAAGCAGATATACTTATATCGTTATAAAATATTTACACAATTGCGGTGCTCCCAGCAAGATAATCCATTTATTAATGAGGTAAATATTTATTGCGGAACTATTATTCTTTAATTAGTTTATAGTTAATCTCGCGGAAAATATCCAATTTTCTGCTACAGAAAAGAACCTTTTCCATTCTTTAACACCTTTAGGCAAATTTAATCAAGATCATTGCAATTCTGTCGTGAAGAGGTAGAAAACATTCAAAGAGATAGTCATTTTTGCATTTATAATATTAGTATGGATTAATGAGAATGTTTAATCGAGATTAACGGCCCACGGATCATAGTATTCTTCAAGCTTCTAACAAAAAATAGCTTAATATTTTGCAAACGGATCCGTAAATAAAAAACAATACTAATCAAAGAAAAATTAGTGATATCTTTGAAAGACTTGTTTACAGATATCCGCAATGTAACTTAAAAGCACTAATAGTTTTTTTTTAAGCTAAGCCGCGGATAGGTGGACGGATGGACGGAAGGACGGACATGATAGAATTATAACTAAGGCTCCCAATAGGCTGGCATTATTGCTGAACAACGATGGCAATTCGTTGAGAGAAATAGCAGCCAGCCGTTCAGTCTCCAGTAGAGTTAACCGAGCGGCACTTCTTTAATTCGTTTTTTGCACCGAGACCCGTAGACCCTGGGTCTTAGAAAGGACAGCATTGAACACGTCTCCAGAATCATATTATGTTGATTTTGAGCCAGATACGTGTTTCATGCTTATAATTTGCGCCACATTTTCTTCTGCTATAGTACTTAAGGTCACGTAGCTAATACTACATTAATCTTAATATTGTTGTTGTCTTGCCGACAGTGCCGGCGTCTGCGCCATGTGGTGCGCGTGCGCAGTGCTGCTCGCCCTCGCCGGTAAGTATTTACCTTTGAATTATTTATAGAAGTTACAGCTGTAGCAATTTATTTGTGCTAGTTTTGACTTGCACAAATATTAATCAGTCGGAAGATAGGTACTTCTCCGTAAATTTCTGACCTATCTACTGACACACTTTACAGTAAATTTGTGCATGTAAATCGTTAAGGTCTAAATTATGGTTACGTTACGATACAATTATGGGTGTATGTTGTGTATTTGGTGTCGTATATGTACAAATTAAATGAATATTGATAATTCAACATGATTTGTGACAAGTTTTTATCTTGAACTAACCCACAATATCGCAGACTAAGCGAAAAATTCATTGATTTCTCATAACTCACTCAATGAAGCACAATTTTTGACAATTTTCAATTAGTATTTCGGGGACCGATTTTTAAAATTACTTACATCACTCTAATATTCGGTGTGCTAACAATTGATAAATTATCGCTCGAGCTGTTAAGGCCATACTCGTAAACCGGTATAGTGATTTAAAATCTGACCTATAAATGGTAAGTAAATCTTGGATCATTTTGATAAGTTATCCAGAGACGTAATTTACTGTTTGTGTACACCTCTATCAAAGACTTAAATTTCAACTGCTCTGAAACAATTACTAAATAACATGAAATTTTCTGTTGAATCTCTGTAAATTAATGGGCACAAGTTTTTTGCAGCGTTGCGATAAATAAAAAAATACTGTAAAAAATGATTCTGCTGAATTTCCCCCGATGACGTGCGTTAATATTTACAGCGGCGCTTCGTCAGCGGATAATTAAAACCGACTTCGTGTTCCCGCGAATCCCTTTTTGTAGAAAATGATAAATAATTTCACACAAGAGACAAGTGCGAGTCGTACGTACACAGACGAAGGATTCTGTGCCTCTGATTTCAAACATACAGCCCTGTGACAGGATGAACAGTTCAGGCGCGAATCCAGGCCTCCAGAAAAGGTGGTGGTCACAGCCACCCGAAAATCGGTCAAGTGCGAGTCGGAACGTGAACTCGCCCATGAACAGTCATGACTCATGAACGACTTTTGAATTTGATTATATCCTTTTCTCCGCGCATCAAGTCATTAGCCATCCAAGCATCTCGATTCTCGATAGACCGTGAAAGTGTGTCGTCACAAGTCTACGAGTATTAGGGCTGTGGGCATGCCTCTCGTGCCCACTCCGGTGGATCCGCCCTTACCATAGTCCTGGTTGTGAGGAGCGCGATGACCAAGATGACGTTTTACAGCGATAATGGCTGACAAGCTACTAAACCTTATTATTTAAAGAAACTAGCTTTTGCCCGCGGCTTCGCCCCGCGAGGAATTCGGTTATCGCGCGCTGTTCCCTCGGGATCCGTGCACTTTTCCGGGATAAAGAGCAGCGTATATCACTCTCTGGCCCATAAACTATCTCTATGCCAAAAATCACGTCGATCCGTCGCTCCGTTGCTCCGTTTTGACGTGAAAGGCGGACAAACATACAAACACACATACTTTCGCTTTTATAATATTAGTATGGAGGATATGGACAAAACGAGATGTCAATTTATCAAATAAAACAATAATAAACGGATTTTTACCTGATGACATAAGATTGACAAGTGACAGTTGAAATTTATCATTTTGTTACGAATATCTAACCCCCAGTTTGGAAAAACTTGTGTTGAGAGGAATCCGACTAGAAACTCAACAAGTTTTTTATTTTTTCTAAAACAATTCTGCAATGTCTTTTGAAAGAAAAAACATTTATTGCCCATAAAAAATACAAACATATTAGTGAGAAGGTACATGCTTAGCTAAGTGGCAAAAGCTAAAGGGGGTTTTATTTATTTACATTCAAAATATTTAACAAAGCTTTTGTATCACCGAAAATGCGATAAGTACCTGCGTTACATAGGCTGGAGTGAAGAAAGCAGCCTTTTCTCCAGCCGTCGGACACAAGACCCAGAATAAAATAAAAATAAAAAATACAAAGTCTTTTAGCGTTGTACATTTTTAACGTGCAGCAGCTACTCACTGTTGTAATATTAAAAGGTCTGCGGAGACAAAGGCTTCCCGCGGACATTAGGCTGCGACCGATGGCGTATCAAAAATTCCATTACTAGTAAAACGCTAGTGTTTGAATGTATGCAGTTGGACGTGACCGCGCGTTAGCTCGCTAAGTTACGAGCGGACCGCGGTTGACCGCCCTTGCCCGGCCACGAGGACCCGTGCGGTGATGTACGCATTGCGTGTAATGGCAGGTGACACCTATGCTATCGCGCGCGGGACAAGCTAAATCCCGCTTTGGAGGGTTACTTAGTTTCGAACTGAGATACATACAAAAAATAATTATTTAAAAACTTCTAAATTATTCATCCCAATACCCTAATTGTTTATACTTGGTGTGGCATGTAATACGAGCAAATAATTAAAACATAGATGGTACTCGTGAAACTAAACAACATTAGTTCAGCGACTTTTAAAAATAATAGTCCTTAGATTGTCCTTTTTTCATACAAATTAAATACTGCAATCAATGTACGCTATCTGAGAACACAACTGACGTCGCCCGTCACGCTACAAACATCAACCATTTTGCTTTACATTGCTTCTTCGAATAAACTTTAAAGTGTAATAAAAACTAAAAAACTCATTATTTTTAAAAGCCGCTGAACTATTGTTGTTTATTTTGACGAGTATGATCTAAGTTTTAATTAAATATTTGCTCATATTACAGGCCACACCCAGTATAACGCTAATATTTTAAAGAATTAACTCTCAGATGTCAAATAGTACCGGGTAGACACTGAAGAAAAATCGTGAAATAACGGTTTTAGTTTGTTTCTAAGCGTACTCATTTTAGAATTTTATTTTAATAAAACACTTGAACAGAACAGTAGCAATACAATAGCAAAAAGTTAAATTAATGTAAATCGAAACCTCTGGTAAAGATTGGTGGTTCGTTTTAGTGTTTGCGTTGCGCGTCATAACACAATTTTAAATTCATTAAAATTACAGAGTATTTTTAGAAATGGGAGTTTTTCGTAAAATACGTTTCAATGCGTAAATACGTTTTAATAAATTTAATAATTGTAATGTATAAATATCATTGAATAATATTGTAAATCTGTTTAAAAAAATATATCTCGTTGAGTTTCTTGCCGGATTCTTCTTTCGAGGTTTTTCCAAACCGGTGGTAGATTTTTTTGACATTCATAAGTGATTGTTATAGCCCAAATTGAATAAAGATATTTCGACTTTGAATGCCTGTTAACGCTCTCCGCTTACATTTGTGTTTAGGTACTATAAAAATTTAAACTTCTTGCCACGAAACTTACAGCACTAAGCAACTAGGAAAGTGTCACTGGTGAATGATGATTATTTGTGTACTATCTAATAATCGTTAATCATAATCATCAGCCGGCAGATTCCATTACTGAATATAGCTGCTGATGATGATGAAGAAATAATTTTGTGCTAACTTCTTATTAACTTTTTCTTAGTTAGGGTAAAGGAAAAAGAAAACAAATGATGTAATTTATTAATATTATTATTAATAATTTGTGTGCTGCTCATACACACAAACATCACGCCTGTATTCCCAAATGGGGTAGGCAGAGCACACGAAACGTTATCGCTTCGGAGCCACTTCATCAACAATAATAATAATTGTAACAAGTCGGTGTGTTAAGAGTTGTGTTAAATAACATTATAGCAAAATTGGTTAACTAGGGGCAGAAAATAGTTTTAAGTTAGTGAATTTTCTGGCACTTTTCCATGAACTGATTCCTATTATCATAGAGCTATGTAAAATATTAGCCAAAATAATTCAGCGAATACAAATAAAAGCGTCCCACTTACCAACCTAGGTGCTCCAACTATAGTTACCTATCATAAACACACGCTAAAGCCGACCTCACAAAATCCCCCAGTCACACATAATTCTGACGGGAAAATAATTTCCAATAAGTTCCGAGCACTTCAGCATGAATCATCATATCATCCCGCTGCAATATCAGAGTCTCGCGGTCGCCCCCTACAACCGTCCAACCTAACAAGATCCCAGCACCTCTACCAAACCAGCTGGAATTCTCGCGGCCCTAGATCTAGTTATACTGGTTCGTCATATGTTACAGTCCACTTTTAATTACATGCATCAGCCGCACGAGTGTAGTTATAAAGGGAATTTCGAGGTTTCAGTTTTAACGTGGTTTTTCTTTGGGATTTTAATTTAAAAGTACCGGTCGCAGTTTGCACATGACATAACTTCACATTACTGCTAGATTATTAAGATATAAATATTCGGCAACATGGTTTTAATCAGCATCAAAGCCGTGGTTTACGTTTAAGTTAAGTTTGGTTGAAGTTATTGTATACACGGGTTTACACGTGCGAAGCCACGAGAAAGTTTATATAGTTATTAAAATACCTCCAACGCATTTGTATGGTTTGCAAAAATAAACAAAAAAACAGTACTCCACAAAATAATTATCTGATTACATTTCGCTGATGGAATGCAGTGAAATTAAATCAACGATTCTGACACAGTATAATGGATTAATATTGGAATTCATTTGTGTTATTTATTGTTTTTATACCATAGATATTTTTATACATCGTCTATAGTGTATTGTGTGTATCGCAGTGCCAGGTACTGGCTATCTCCCTTATTGTGAGGCTTGTGGTTTAGTGTTCCCGATCTAAACAACAACCGCCCATAATTGGGAGGTTACGAGTACTTACTCGTTTATGAATAATATTAGCTTTACTAAAGACTTAATAAGATTATATATTAAATAAACTACAAACTATTTTTTTGCTAACACGCGGTGGTGGTGGCAAAGAAATCGTTTATAGTTATTTGATGTGGACCTCTGCAAAGTAACGCCTGATTCAATAAATTAAGAGATTTTATAAGTTCTTTTGAGGATCCTTGCTTTGAGCGGTACCCTTATGACAAAGTGTGTATACAAGTGTCCTAAAATTAATCTGAAATATTTCAGAAGATGGCGGTTTTAGTTAGACCAAGGTATTTTTTTTTAAATATTCACATCTTTGATGCGAGACTCTTTCAACTTTGATCAATTTAAGGGATGTTTACTTAAACTAACTAAACCACCTACTGAAATATTGTATTGCATTGCATTTTACTTTCCTACGTATCTTGTCCAAAAAAAGCACTATTTTTTTTCTAATTTTGACCAAATCACGCGTCTTCGTGGTTGGCACTAGGTATATCTAGTAATTGTCAATATCCTCGATATTCTGTACATTCTCGCAAATCTGTACCAAGTCGAGAAGAGTTTCGGAACGCCACTCAAGCGAAAGTCCCGACACTCTAAAGATCGTCTTCAAACACCGCGTTTGATGTTACTGGTCTTAATTAATGGCAGATGATACAAAGATACAAATAGAATCATAATGATATTGCTATGGTTCTGTAGTTATAATATTGGATCGATGTTAGAGAGTGCAACAACAGTCTTACATATATTTTTCACTTTTTCACTTTAGTGCATAAAGTAAAATCTTCATCTAAGATTACAGTCATTAATAAGGTGTCAACAGCCACAAACGATAAAGTTTCTAAATATTTTTTTATAATTTTTAATTTATATAATAATTAAAATCAATCAAAATTATTGAATAAAACTAAAAAAAATATAATTATTATAGTAAGTCATGAAAAATAAAAGAAACATAGTAAGTGAACAATTGTTTTCACTGTTGCTATTTCGTTTCCTCGCAATCGAAGTGTAAAACTTGAGCATAAACCCATTTTCCCGTCTACGTGTCTATCCACCTTCGCCGTACCGGCTCGGGTGGCTATATGAACGTCCTGGGTGAAATTGCTCGTTTTATGCTCTCGTTGTACAATCTACTATTGTTTATTGTGTTTTTCAGAAAATACGCACATACAAGCTTGAGTGAGACTTTCAAATTTGAGAGGAAAGTCAAAGTCAAAGTCAAAGTCAAAATATCTTTATTCAATTTAGGCTACAACAAGCACTTATGAATGTCAAAAAAAATCTACCACCGGTTCGGAAAAACCTCTGCTGAGAAGAATCCGGCAAGAAACTCAACGAGGTATATATATTTTTTTAAAACAGATTTACAATATTATTAAATGACATGTATACATCACAAGTATTTAACACAACTTTATTTTTAACACAGTAGGTTCGCTATTTTGAAGGGATCGCTAATGCGGATCGGAATTATTTCCAAATATCCCTGTCCATGATATAATCATTAACTTTATAATACGCCTTTGATATTAATGTCTTCTTGACAATAGATCTGAATTTTGTATCCGTTTTATTTATAATATTTTTTGGAATTTTATTATAAAAACGTATGCAATTTCCCAGAAAAGACTTTTTGGTTTTAGCCAGTCTGTAAGATGGAACTTTAAGCTTCCCTGTGTTTCTAGTAGCCTTTGGCTTATCGACGTTAGTGGGAAAATCACATATGTTCTTCCTAACATACATGATTATTTCAAAAACATAAAGCGACGGCAGGGTTAGGATATCTGTTTCCTTAAAAAAAGATCTTAAAGATTCACGCGTCTTCAAATTATAAATTGCTCTAATTGCTCTCTTTTGTAAGATAAAAATTGACTCAATGTCTGCAGCAGATCCCCATAAAATAAGGCCGTACGAAATAATGCTGTTAAAGTAAGCAAAATACACCAACCGTGCCGTCGCCACATCGGTTAGCTGCCGTATTTTCCAAACTGCAAAAGCAGCAGAGCTCAATCTACCCGCGATTGCTGTGACGTGAGGTCCCCACTGTAGTTTAGAATCGAGCGTTATTCCTAAAAATACTGTTGATTTTACAAATTCAATAGTTTGACCATTTAACTTTATATTAGAAACTGAATTCGAGCTAGATGAATTTATCAACGAGAATTTAATACATTTAGTTTTCTTAGGATTTAGTAACAAATTATTGGCAGCAAACCATGCGGATATCACGGACAGGGTTTCATTGGGCTCAATGAAGTCGGTATCTTTTCTACTAACCTTGAACAGTAAAGACGTGTCGTCAGCAAACATAACTATACCCGACTTTTGGCTTACCATATAAGTAAGGTCATTTACATAAATAAGATACAGATAAAGATAAAATAAAGATAAAATAAAGATAAAGGTAAAATTATTACTTTGGAATCCAAGAATGTCTTAAAAATGTCCCTTCTGTAATGTCGCTTTTCTAACGCGTCAGCCCCGTTATCACAACCAATTAGGAATATCTTCAAATACCGTCAACAAAAATAACGAAATACAGCGTATTGTACTGCGCAAAAAACCTTGCCAAAGTTGTCACTCGCCATACATTCGAGCGCAAATATTTGTGTATAATATCCGCTTCGTTAAACTCACGAGAAGAAAACTTCCTCGTATCAGTGTCCGTCAGGCTTTGTTGAGGTCTTCTGCTCCACTTGCCCACTGCCCACTGCCCACTCCCCACTCCCCACTCTCCACGCCCCACATCCACGCCCGCTTCGCACGTATTAAACGCTTCAGTTGACCCATCATGGCCGCCACACGTCCGGCAAATATTTGTGTGTTGGCCCAACAACGAGCGCGGACTCAATCTCGACCCTATCAGTTAGAGCATAACGCGGTACTTCGAGGGATACACAACTTTAAGCGTTAATTAAAAGTTAGTTTATTTGGAACCGATATTATTTGGCAACTATGTTCCAATTATTTAGGGGTTGCGGGTAAACAAAAACTGAACCGAATAATTTGTCGGTTCATTGTAAAGAAAAAACGTCTAGGATAACATCTGTTTATAATTTAAAGTCCCTTTATTTTTAGAATAAATAACTTAATCTCGGCCTATAAATTGATGTAGGGGACGGCCTACTCTCAGAATAAGGTTAGTGTGGTCTGGGAACGAAAGTTCAATAAACCAGAGCTGATACTTACCTGTCTCAAAGACTAGGAATACTGATATTCTAGTTCAGAGAGGAAATGCGGCCGGTGTCCTAGAGGCGATGCCTGTATGGCATAAAATATCGACAACGTGATTACTTTGTAATTTTAGTTTAATTTAAGATTAAGTTTTAACATATAATTGCATTTATCTACATGCATATCATAACTTCCCTATTATATGTTCAGAAACGACTATCAAATGGCCTTTATTAAGAAACCTGGTATCTGCGGGTGCATCTTAATGTTCACATTAAAGTACAGTGCATCTTAATGTTTACATTAAAGTATCGGTAAATACTTTTTTTAACAATGCATATCTGTACATATTGTAGAAAACTTATGACATGCATGTAGATAATAATTATTATAAATAAAACTTTAGTTTTTTATTATCTGTTTTATTTAAGCTTTGGTAGGTACTTAAAACTAGTTATCAGTAACACTAACTTAAAAATACAGGCCATATCGGAACATATTATAGAAAACTTATGATATGCATGTAGATAAAGTTATGTACGTATGCGGCTATACATAATTAGGCATTAAAACACTCGTGTGATCTTATTATGAAACTCGCCTTCGGCTCGTTTCATAAAACCACACTCGTACTTGAATGCCTGTCATTATGCACCAGCCACATAAATAACTATTTATTAAAAGTAAAAACATATTTTTTTGTTCGCATAAATCTATACGAAACCTTCAGTCCGCGTGTCTGCCACGCATTTTTTCGATTTCTTATTTACTGTATTTATCGTAAGTTTTAATTTTATAACAAAATCTATCTAAGAGCGAATATAAACAAGTTGTTTTCGCAATGGGCCTGTTTGTTAATGGAATCGCGACGCAGCCAACAGACAACTCGATTTCACGGTTGAAAAACATCGCACCCTGCAAGTTCAGTTCAAATAAATTAAATAGAACCGAAATTATTATTACTATGGTGAAAAGCTACAAAGTGCTTCAAAAACGCGAACGATGGCAGTTTACCGGCAATTTACCAGCCCTCTTCGAACAATAAAGTAGGCAATACGCCAGTCAGTTCATACTCATATGTGTATGAGTTTTACACTCTCTTAAAAAATAAAAAGGGTTCTCGATCATACGTCGGGCTCTTATTTTTTACACGACTGCTCAAAGGAGGGTTATGTTTTCTAAGCGGATGTATGTTTGTTAATTTCTTTGGTTCCCTCTCTAGCCTAAACGGCTAGACGGTTTTCAACACATGAGGTATCAGCAGATTTGTCATAACTGTCGCAGTGACATAAGTTACAATAATATTTCAAAATAAATGGCGTTCGCAAAAAAAATATGGAGGGATTCAATTTTCTTTTCACCTCAGCAGTACAAACAGACAGGTTTTGCTATTAAAAAAAGTGACCAAAGTTGCCAAAGTGATCAGATCACTGTTACGGATCCGCTTCTCCTGTGTTTCGAATATGTGTAAATAAATGTCTCTCCCTCTCTCTCAATATCGCAGCACAAAAGCCGCCGTCTGCTTAGTTTTTGTAACTTATAATCACGACGATCCTCTGAGCGCTGAGGCCGCTGAGCACACACTATCAATTACCTGCAAATCGTCTCTATCAACAAACGAGTGGCTAAAGTTCAATCAGAGGGCAAACATTAGCCGAGCGGCCACACGGCACTCACACGCAGCCGGCGATGGATCACCGCCGCGTGCCACTGACGGCGGCTTATTGATCGAGCGGCCTTCTGCTTATGCTCATAATGTTGAAATGATTGAGGATTATACTCAGCTGAAAAAATACCAAGACACGGTAGACTGTTAACTACTCCGTCACCACGTGTGATTGTAATACCTAATAGACATTGTCATTGAAAAAAAATATATCGGTGAGTGAACTAAAGATAGTGTTGTCCATTGTGGATACTAGAAATTATTCATGTGTGCGTCTATAATATATAACGAATAAATAATTTATTCCAAAATTGAATAATTTATGTAAACATTAAACCAAGCATATTTTAATAGACAATTTGCTAAAACAATTATAAATTTTGCGTCTATGCAGATTAATTCCAAAATATTAGCGGCATTTCACAATTTTTTTAAAGTGTGTTCACCAATGAGGATTAACCATCCCTGATGTACATATCTCCTTGCTTTATTTGATTTAAAAATATGATTATGAAAAACGGTGTAAGCGGCACTTCTTACTGAATAAGTTACGTCACGCCATTAAAGTTTCCTTCTAAAGCTTATCCGGCAGTATAGTACATCTTAATTGCATCCGAGGAGGAATTTTCACTCGCTGTTACTTCACGCTCGGTTCTTCACGTTTATTGTTTTGTTAAAATTATCCCAATAGTCAATCTTGTCTCTTTAAAACGTTTAACCATTTAGATGTAGGAATAAACACAAACAAGTTAAAGTAGGTGGCAAAAACAAACCGACACTATATTGACATACACACTATGATAACATCTAACATCTGGTCGCATCGTGTAGGGTTGTGTTGCTCTGAAGATGAGCTCTGGTTGAGTTCGAAACGCGTCAGTGTAGTGTGGTGGTGGTGATAGATGGGTTTGTGTGATTTGTGTGTGTTCTTACAGTGTGAGTGGAGGAACTGCATGAGCACGCATATTTTGCATTAACTTAGTTATCATAAGGTCGCGGGTGTGCAGAGAAATTAGTTTAGTTCATGCGTAAAGTCTCCCAAAACAAACCGACATGACAGATATAATAATGAATTGGAGATGCATAATGTCTCCCAAAAAAAAAAACTACAAAAAAGTTGAAAAACCTTGCCATTTCAAAGTTCATATTATCTCACAAACAACTAAACCAACTTTGACGAAACACAGCTAAGAACTACTTCAACAAAACTCGCTTTCAAGTAAAAAAAACTGCATCGAAATCGATCCTTTCGTTTGCGAGATACAACGCCGTAGACAGACCGACACACAAGGAGTCAAACTTACATCCCTCTTTTGGCGTCGGGGGTAAAAAATCAGAATTATACTACACACGCTGACTTAAAAACGCCGGACCCAAGTTAGTAGCCGCAGCCGCACACTCCAGGATTTAAGACTACTTTAACAATTGTTAGTAATTCAATCACCGCTCTCAGAGCCGGGGATTAATTATAAATCCGTCGCGTGGCGTGACGCGCCTGCTAATGCGGGGCTTTGTCGAGCTACTCCCGGCTTACACTCCCGGATAACAACTAAGACTTCTTAAAAGCAGTAAGACCATCATAGCACGCCGGTACTCGTTTGGTTCATCGAAAAAAAATATCTTCGAAATCGTTCGAGACGTTAAATAAATACCTACAAGAACTGCCCTTTTAAACATATTAAATAGACGGATAGATAGCGCTGTTGCATATTATTCTTGAGAACTGTTACAAAAGTATAGTCTGCAATGAATCCTAGGCCCTCATAGAGTTGCTACGTTGATCGGTATCTACTTAACCATATAAAACGACGTACTTACTCGAAAAAGTTCTACTAAAAAAATATAAATGTATGTTAAGGCACTTGTCTCACCGCCAGCGAGGAAACGATTGGCTATCGACTATTTTCGCGCTCAAGAAACGAACAAAAGATATAAGATCCTGTGTGAGTAAAAGAGACACATATATTAATAGTTGATCACTGGCTGTTCACACTGTCGGCGAGAACTCGCTCTTACATCTTTTGTCGCAGCGACAAGAGCTATAAAACTCGCTGAGCTATAGATACTCGCTCAGCAATGTCAGCTTGGCGGCCGCCCCGCACGAGCGAGTCGAGTGGAGCGAGTAATCGCCCGTCGCACGCGAACACTCGCTTACAGCCGAGCGACAAAACTACACTCGCTTCTCGCTGCTCGCCCACTCGTTTCTAGTTACTCGCTCTACTCGCTTCTCGCTCATCGTCGGTGGTGGGACAAGTGGCTGTCTTACAACGGAATATTTCACTTTATTCTACCTATGGGCGTTAAACGCCTAATATTTTTAAATCCATCCAACAATAACCACTTACTCTCAAAACTACCTACACCTAACAAGAATTAATTAACCCTTTCCTGTAGAGATACCACCGGAATAAGCTGTAACACTTAATTCAAGCCACCTGACCCGCAACAAACTATTAATTACGCACAACAAACGAAACATCCATATGCATAAGCCCATTTTGATATTCAGTTTCCTCCGGGGGTCTATTGCGGGGTGAATAGTCTGTATTATGCCAAGTGTAACGATGATGCGTCCCGGTGGAGCTGTGAGCTGTGAGGCCGTGGTGGATGTTCCTGGGTATCGGTGTGGCCTTCAACACATTAGGGTATTGACTCGTGTTTAAACGGAAAGCTAGATTCAGTTTCAAAGGTTGCAAGGCTGAGTGGTTTTGAAAAATTATTGTACTAAATATTTACATACGTTTAAATCCAGTTTTGGTTTCAAATCTAATTTCAGCACATTTTTCTTGAAAACTGAAATTCCTGTCTTAACGCGTCTTATAGCGACAGGCGGATTGCTCCTAAATACAAAATCCCGTGAACCCAGTTTCTGAGCCAGTTTCAGGAGATTTTTTTGAAAACCGAAACTCCAACGCCGAAACGTAAAAGTAAAAGTTCAGACGGACACGCGGATAACTCCCAAATACCCCACAAAAACCCACGAATCCGGCTTCAGATCTAGTTGATCATCAGATTTGTTTCCTAAACCTAACCGCCGAAACCTAAAGTAATTAAAATTTCGGCCAGACACGAGGGTTGCTCCCAAATACTCCATAAAACACACGAAAACTATTCCAGATCTCCCTTTGGCTAGATTACCTACGATTTACGCTTCGTACAGTTGCCGATCAAGTTCACCAGTTTAACTATCTGGGGGCTAAATTCTAAGATGGTATCATAATATCCTCCTTCTCACTCTTCTAATAATTATGGGCGTGAGCAGCGCACTGCACGACGCACGAAGTTTGAGTTTCGAAAATAGTCAAAGGTATAAGTCAAAAGCATCTTTATTCAATTTAGGCTATACAGGATGGCCCATTTAGATCGGTCAGTATGGGAAAGTCTGAAACTATAAGACATAGACATACGAAGATCTGTTCTTAGGAACCATATTATGTCATCGATTTTAATAACAAGAAAAACTGTATTCATAAATTAAAAAAAAACTTGTACTCAACTCGGGAATCGAACCCGGACGTTTTGAAAAATAAAACTTACATTATTAAAGAATATGAAAACAATGCATTTTATTCGTTCTAGATATCGTGTTTAATAGTACTTAACATTTATTGCGTATGACCTACACTATCGATATCCAAATAGAAATAATGTAAGTAATTTTTTTTTTCAAAACGACCTGGTTCGATTCTCTTACTGAGAACTAGTTTTTTTTATATTTGAATGCTTTATCTTCCTACTAAAATCGATGACATAGTTCCTAAGAACAGATCTTCGTAATATCTTATGTTTCAGACTTTCGCATACTGACCGATCTAAATGGGCCATGCTGTATATGTACATAATAATATAGATTCCATATAAGCACGAACGTCATAAAATCTACCACCAGTTTGGAAAATCTCTGTTTAGAAGATCTAACTATGTTATTTAAAATGATTGGAGGAGCCCATAAAAAAACATGGGAAGGATTTACCATGGAAAGTTTTTGTTTAATAATTGTTGTTGGGTTTCCACATATAGTTATCATCATCATCATCATCATCCCAGCCTATATACGTCCCACTGCTGGGCACAGGCCTCCTCTCAGAACAAGAGGGCTTGGGCCATAGTTCCCACGCGGGCCCAGTGTGGATTGGGAACTTCACACGCACCATTGAATTGCTTCGCAGGTTTGTGCAGGTTTCCTCACGATGTTTTCCTTCACCGCAAAGCTAATATAGGTATATAATTAATTATTATTCTTAACAGAATCAACGACATTTCGCACATCTCCATTTTACAGCTAGGCTTACTCCAATCACAACTCCTAAATATTTCCGTCTCCGCGAGGAACAATTGCCGCCCGCCGAATCGCGGGTCAGTAGAGGAACGACCCGCAATTCCTGTAGTACTCTGACGGCAGTGTACGCGGCATCAACCGTTATTAAAGACGCGGTTCCATTACGGCACACGATACGTCACGCACGAGGGTTAAAAAGCGGATTTCTTGAAAGAGGAATATAACGAGGACGATATAGAAATGATAATCCCACCAAAAAAATTTGTATGTAACATGTTGCCAAGACGAGACCACGTGGCTCGCACTGTCAGAAAGTTATCATATTAGATCTTATGTACAGCCAAGCTTTTAACTCTACTAACTATACAAGCCCTAACTTCACACTCTACTCCTTAGTTAAAATATGTGGCATGGCTGTTTCGCTATCGTCGTTATGGGAATAAGGTCAAAAAAGTATTCTCTGTTTATTAATTTTCTGATAAACAATAGTTTTTGTATGAGCAAAACCACATATGTTGACTAAGATGTAATAAAAAAAATGTATTTACTCCAATCGTATTATGAAGTTGATGATTATAATCATGGACAGGGATATTTGGAAATAATTCCGATCCGCATTAGCGATCCCTCCAAATAGCGAACTTACTGTGTTAAAAATAAAGTTGTGTTAAATACTAGTGATGTATAGACATCATTTAATAAGATTGTAAATCTGTTTAAAAAAATATACCTCGTTGAGTTTCTTGACGGATTCTTCTCAACAGAGGTTTTCCGAGCCGGTGGTAGAATTTTTTGGCCTTCATAAGTGCTTGTTATAGCCTAAATTGAATAAAGATATTTTGACTTTGACTTTGAATTATGGCATAGGTTTCATCGCCATGTTAATCATAATACATAGGACTCATACCCAACAAAATGAGCCCAAACACGTGACGGCTGAAAAGTTTCATTGTCTATCACTTGTTTTTATCATCGACCCCCGTCAAATTATCAATATTGTAAATAAGGTGGGTGTATTATGGGCACGCACTCCGGCGCAGCGTCGGCGGGCGGGGCATTGTTCGCGCACGATCAGACCTTAAGAGGAGCTAAGGATCTTGCAGACATTTGTGCAAGAAGCCTGCGGCGTGCTTGTGGTACTGGAGGTATGGAGGTATTGACGTGTGTTACAATAAGCGGCGAATTTTTCTAAACTTTTTTGTATGTCTGTTTTCGTTTGAAAACTGAAGACGATTAAGGGATAAGTTAAGTTTTGTATATATTTTACATGACTGTAAAAAAAGTATATTGTACTCAGTAACAAACTGCTAGGAGTACGAGTTCGAGTTAAAATTCGAAAAACACGCGTTTTTCCGCAGATGATACTAACTTGAGTAGATCGATTGCTTGGCCTCTAAAACCCTCTTATTCATTTACACACAGTTCCGATGGAGTGTTGAAAGTTTCTCGATACGGGCTAAAACATAGATGTCGCTAATGTCGCTGCTTAATTGACTAAATAAGAAACAAACAAGCTGAGATATGTGGTGCATAGGAGAAATTGGTGTCTGTACTCCTGTCCAGTGGTGGTGTAGGAGTAAAGCACGCAGCACGGAATGCTGAGGACCTGGGTTCGATTCCCAGCGCTGCTCTCTTTTTCTGGTTTTTCTGTGTTTCTATGTTTCAGTTTGTATTTTCGATATGGTTTTATTGGATGACCGTAAAAGTAACTAAATTTGGAGTTGAAATAAAAAATACAAAAAGACTTCAAAAACTAGTTTCAATGTATTCTAGTTAATGTATTTGAAATTTTTGAAATCGTAATACCAACCAATTCACGGTAACTCCGTTTGCCATATCGTCGTATCCCCCGAAAACTGCCCCTATGATCATAAGGGCTTTTTTCTTTTATTTCATTTTTACATTCTACATTAAATTAGGCATCTTTGAGTGTAATAATTGTCTTTATAAGTTGAAAACTTTTCTTGATATTCAATTTTATTAAAAGGCCACTATTTCCTGGCGGCAAAATTTGACGTAAATAAAGCCACTATCGCCATTAGGGCTATTCTTTGAGGCGAGAACCGCGCGCGTGCGGTGCGGGGTGGGGCACAAGCGCCGCTCATTCATTACTCCGCGGATTGCGATTGTGAGCGCTATAGTCTTGCGTATTGGAAGTATTAGGACTTTAGATAGGTAGTGACTAGTATATAGCATTTGTATGGCTAGTTTTCGTGTCACATTGGATATTTTTCATATTAATTTTAACTACCAGCGTTAAGAACTCCACCTATAATGAAACGTCGAGGTCGGAAAATAGTGCATTTAGTCGTAAAATATAATGTAGTTGAGAAAAGAATAGTCATAAAAGAGTTGACAATAGGTAGTAAATTACAACATACACACATATTTTGAGATCTAGTAATAAATAATTACTTCCTTATATTTTTATAATTGCTGAGCTATAATAGAACGTATTTTTAATTTACACTGTCATAATCTTCGTAAAACGCAGAACAAGGCCCTTGTGCTGATTGTAGCATTTTTTCTGCGGAATCGAAAAAAAAGCTAATGTATGGAAGAGAAGAAGCCATAATGGCTTTTGTGTCTTTATTCTACGACAAAATAATTATTTTGCTTTAATTAATGTGTTTAAGTGTTATAAAATTAGGTTTATTGTGAATTTGAACAGGAAACGAAAGTAATTTCGGTTTTCGATGTGTTTTCATCAAATTAAAGTTAAAAATAACACTTAATTTTATTTAAACTATATGAGTCCTAAAGTCCATAGAGGCTTTTTTATGATTTTCATTTTATCATTTAACAAAGATTTTTACTATAAATAAGACTTTAAATTTACCTTTCTGTAGGCTGTTTTTGTATCCACAATTTATATGAAAGAAAGCAAACCTATTGAGTCTCCAATGCAACCGGATTGTAAACAAGAGATCGAGTTTTTACCTTCAAATTAATCAGAAGTAATTTTAGAATTCAACAATAATGTGAATTTGCCCGAGCTCGTTATAAGTATAGAAGAAACAGAACAAAACAATTTTAAGACCGAATAGTATAATCGGCCACTATGTTTAGCGTTTGTGGACTATGAAAAAGCCTTCGATGTAATCGAGACCTGGGCTGTAATGCAGTCTCTTCAGCGGTGCCATATTGATTATAGATACATCGAGGTGTTATAGAGTTTGTACAGCAACGCCACTATGACGATCCGGTTGTAGGACGAGAGCACACAACCAATCCAACTGCAGCGAGATGTGAGACAGGGAGACGTTATTTCTCCGAAACTGTTCACAAATGCGTTGAAGGAAGTTTTCAAGCTCTTGGACTTAAACAGGTTCGGCATCAATATCAACGGCGAGTACATCACCCATCTTCGTTTTGCGGATGATATAGTCATAATGGCAGAGTCGCTGGAGGAGCTCAATAATATGCTCAGTGACCTTAGTATCGTCTCCCAACAGGTGATCTTAAAATGAACATGGACAAGACTAAAATCATGTCAAATGTCCATGTCACACCCGTGCCGGTTATCGATGGTAACGATACACTAAGTTGCTGACCACTATGTTTATCTTTGACAAGTTGTCCAATTGGGTAGGTTCAACTTTGACAAAGAGATCACCCGAAGAATCTAACTCGGATGGGCAGCGTTCGGGAAACTTCGTAATATCTTCTCGTCCAATATTTCGCAGTGCCTGAAGACTAGAGTCTTCGACCAGTGTGTGTTGCCAGTGACGACTTATGGCGCTGAGACGTGGCCCTTGGCTGTTGGCCTTTTAGAGAGGCTCAGAGTCACGCAACGAGCTATGGAGAGAGCTATGCTTGGAGTTTCTTTGCGCGATAGAATCCGGAATACGGAAATTCGTCCAAGAAGTAGTCACCGACATAGCTGGAAAAATAATGCAAGTTGAAGTGGCAATGGGCGGGTCACATCGCTCGAAGAACAGATAACCGTTGGGGGAGATAAGTCCCCGAGTGGCGACCACGAACCGGAAGACGAAGCGTTGGCAGGCCTCCCATCAGGTGGATGCAAGAGTTATCGTTCATTGTGGCGGTCTAAGGGGGAGGCCTTTGTTCAACAGTGAACGTCTTCCGGCTGATGATGATGTTACTAAAGTTCATTATCACTGATCTCAATTAGCGCAGACATGAGGCTCATTGGCATCGCCTGCGACGCGGATTTTTGTCGTCAGAGCCTTCGTCATCGCAGAAGAGTGGCTTACCTGTCGGTATTCTACAGACTACATTTCGGAGAATGTGCTTCGGAATTGCACGACCTTATTCCACCTGCTCCTTTCTTCCACAGGTCGACCAGAAGTAGGCGGGGTCTCCACCCTTACGTTGTCAGTATTACAAAAATCCGCACAAAGCGTTTTCGCTCTTCCTTCATCAACCGCACAGCAAAAGAGTGGAATTCCCTGCCTGCGACTGTGTTTCCTGAACACTACAATTTAGGCGCTTTCAAGTCCAGGGTGAATGAGCATTTACTAGACAAGCGTGCTCCATCGTACGTAGGCCTCATCCTCGCTTTCCATCAGGCGTGATTGAGTGATTGTGGCCAAACGCAAGCCTATACTGTATAAAAAACAATGTTTTAAGATTAATACGAGAAGAACAGTGTATTGAGTTTTTTTTATGGTCTGAGAGGCGATTTAACTGTTTTTTTTTAAATATTGCTACTTACACTTAATTTCTTACTTACTTTCTTTTATACTTATTTGAGATTTAAGAAGCAATTATATTTGTGTTTTTTATATTCCTAAAGTTAATACAATACAATACAATACAATAACTCTTTATTGCACACCAATACAGTAAACAGTACAGAGAACAAGTATATACATAGAGATTTTCTAAGGTAAGCAATAGGCGGCCTTATCGCTTCAGAGCGATCTCTTCCAGGCAACCTTTACAATGGACAGAAATAAGGATACATTTAATTAGCTGATCTAAAGATTAACAAGAGAAGAACAGTGTTTTTTTTTATTAATTACCTATTTTAATATTTTTTAATGCCTGAGAGGTAATTTAATTGTTTTTTTAATAGTGTTACTATTTTCTTAAAATAACTCGGATTTTATTAAAGATTTCATATCTTTAATTTTTTTTGTTTATTTTAATATTCAAATTGTACATTTTCTTTAAAAACTAATTATTTTCTTGAGCGATGAAAATGGTTAACCAGCAATTTTTTAATTGAGAAATGACTTAATGGCGATTGCGACCTCAACATTTCCGACGAAAAAGGCCACAACATTCCTAAGAACCAAAGTTTGGTGCTTTCGAGGGTAAATACAACGGAGAATAAGGAATTAAGGGACATAACTATTTTAAATTCTATTATTATTACCAATTTTTTTTTCTAGACCAACCACAGCATGTTAATTCATGATACTAAAACAAAAAATATCAATATCTTTGTTATTATTTTTAATAAACACAAAAAAGCTGCTCCTGAAAAGTTGCTGTTTTGCAATTACGCCACTTTTCGTGGGATACGAATATAAAACTGCCGAAACATTGACCCGGCCGACCGGCCGCCGCCCCTGTTCCGAACCGGAAGGGTTAAGCCTTTTGAGAGCTAGCATCGGACATCAAGGCATTAGGCTTATACTAGGGATTCGAGCTCGGAGTGATTTTACGAGAAGTTGTCGGGTTCAGCAGCATTTTGAAGCGGCTACTGATTTTGAAGACTACTAACTGCGGGTACTGATGATAAAGTACGTGCTATGTTACTCTAGCCAGCAGTGGCTGCAAGTGGCGAGTTGCTGTTCATTGCGGCGTTTGGGGGAGGCCTTTATACAGCAGTGGACGTCTTTCGGCTGATGATGATGATGATGATGACGTCACTCATGGATTATATGACCAACTGTGCAACGCCACGCCACGTAGCAATAGAATTGTTGTTGTGTATGTACCGGATGACGTCTCGTCAGGTGGACCGACAACGTCGCAAGAGTTGCGGACAACCAGTAGATGTAGACGGAAAATTGTGTGTGGTGTTGGTTTTTGTCCAACGGTGGAAGTCTTCCGGCTGATGATAACGTCTAGAGGAATAGCTTCAAAGCAATTAAAGCATTATGCAGCATATGTTTCACGTTACGCTGATCTTCTGTTATCAGCAAACTGAGTCCAAACATAAGCCAAGTTTAATTGAGTATTATTTTTATGTAGGTCAAAAAGCCAATACCCAGCATTTCCATGTAAAAGGATCGATTTGCCGCTTTGTGAATAAATCAATTATTTCAGTGCGTGCTTCGGCCGCGACCCCGGCGTTTGATGCACAAAAACACTGCGCAAAGGCTATTCTTAAAATACAAATTTACCTCTACTATTGTAGAAACCTTTAATAAGCTTTAGTTTTAAGTTCGCCTTTGTACTCTCTTGTTTTGTTGTTTTCTTTTTGTATATTTTTTGTGTTTTATGTACAATAAATTATTTACATACATACATGCATAAGTATTTCGAAAATTTAAAAAACTAAACTAAACTAAAATAAGAAGTGGAAAGTTAATGTAGAGGGCTTCATCGAAATTTTTCTTCGGATCTCGGATTGCTTGGAATTTATGTACTTAATGGTTTACCGTTCGCATAAAAAGGGACGTCATTTAAGTTGTTTCAATAAATAATATAATAAGGATACTTACCCTAAACAGTGGATTAAGTACATACCTTTTTGTTATAGTTGCTTTAATTAAATCTTCATCTGAACTGTCGCAAGTATTAACAACAATATGGTAGACAATTAATCCATTTCCTTTTCTTGACATTAAACTATTTACCTATTTGGGAAATCACGATTAATGATGTTGTGCTCCCAGAAGCATCCGTCGACGGCGACACCCTGTCAGGATGGGTAGCTCTGAGCTCTTGCATGGGCGCTAGTATGAATAGTAAAGAGTTTACCATTGTAGGTATTCTTCGAATAGGCCGTAGACACTTCTTTATGGAACATGCCTAGACGCTCAAAATCACCTTCGAAAAGACAGGGTTTTGGAGGCGTGGAGCTAATAGGAAGGATGATTCCTCTATGAACGGAGATTTTTTGTGGAGTTTCAGGTCACGTGACTTAAAGATTTATCTGCTTAGATTACTAAAGACAGTAGCTGCTTTTGCAATCCACGAAGAAATCTCAGAACACGCGCCAGGCTTTCAAGGTGCTTACTTGGTCTAACTAAGGCTTTACCATTGAGCTATCCAACACTGTCGTTCATAGATGTAGTCTCTTACGGGTTATTCCAAATTCTGGATTTTCGACGGACTAATTTCCAAACCAGCGACAAGACAGGTCTAGATTGTCAAGATAGCTCTGCAGGTACTCCGAGTTATTCATACTGTTATGTTCGATTTGGAAATGGGTGTTTTTCATACGAGGCGATTCAGAGAAAAACGCTGTAAATACATTCTGCTCTGGTCACAGACGTTTTGTATATCGACGATGTCTTCTCATGCTTGACATCTTAGCTGACGATTGTTATAGAACAATAAAAATATGATTTGTTATATATCTCCAACCAAATTTAAATTAAGTTAGTAATAATTCTCAGCGGCACATAATTTGGCCCACTCTACATACAAAAGTACCTATTTGTGCATACATTTGAGGGCCAGATTTTTTTGTAAGCAATCCTGAGCTCTCGATTGTTTATTTATAGCAAGAGAATTCATATTTTCCAATATCCTCCTCTACGTTTCATTCTCATTCACTCAGTGTCGTCGGTCACTAGATCCGTGTCGATGCAAGCGCGTGCCCCGGAGCGTCCTGCCGGCAGCCGTATCCGGCGACCAGTGACGACTCGGACGCATAATGCATTTGTTTTTTTATCCTCGTTACGGCACATGTTGGGTAATGGATTTTAGTCCTTTGTGTCCAAATACTTTTTATTGCTTTGTGGACGATGTCGATCAAAGTTTAAAGCTGGAATTGCATTTAATTTGTAAGTTCGTGATCTTTTCGCAATTCCAGAGACCGCTTTGAGTTTTTGTTAAATGCGGATTGGGATTTCAATAGAATAGGTATTGTTGGATAGTAAGCTACGATGTAGCTGTTGTAGCCTAGTTTTTTCTGTTCTGTGGTTGTAGCTCACATCACATTGCATACGTGTATAGTCGAACATTTAAGATGTCTTTTGTTTATTAGGTACGTAAAAATAGCATAATAATCAAGATAACTTGTATTCGTTTTCTATAAGAAACAAAAGACTTTTGAACGAGTGCTTTGCAATTGTGTGTAACAGTTAGTACACGAGAGAAAAAGGCTTGATTGTCACATTGAGTGTCAATTTTTACTATTTTAAGCCGTACAACTGTCATTCAACCTAGTAAAGACATTTTTCGTCGACTATACTAGAGAATTTTCTTTTTCTGACCCATAATCTTCGGCCATGACAATAACCTTTACGAATCTACTTTCTCCTCCAGGACAAAGCTGGATAATGCTAACCTCTATCCGCCGACTGAAACCACATGAGTAAAGAACATAACAGAGACTCAGGTTCTAAAGAGCGTACTTATTATCAGGGTTGGCAGAATTTAATTAAATAAATGTGTGATTGACATGACGATAAGGTAAATCCATTTTTAAAAACTTCGAAAATACATTTAAAATAAAAACAATAAAACGGTAGGTACAGTAATTGCAGTAAAATCATTCCAACACCCTGACATTGGATTACTAAGCTTAGTTACAAGTGATCGATTGAGTGTCGCCGTGTCTTCTTGGAATTCTTCCTTTCCTACTGGAATTATTTTTATTGAATTAATTTTAATATGGTCTTATTCGATGAAGATGCCAGTACTCCCGCTCTCACGCTCACTAATACGCTTGTAAGAAAGCACGGGATCTTTGAAACATTATGTTCATAATTTAATTAGTCAGTCAGGTATTTATCAAAAGATATTGGCTATATCATTTTCTTCTATCAATCAAACTAAAAATGTGAAATGTAAAATTCCGTTGAAAATCGGACGTCACTCCCTTGACGTCACGTCTAAGTAAAAAGTGTACTAAGGCGTGACATCACCCGGAACTTTAACGGGCTATGTCATCCCGACTGCACACACCGCGCGGTTGCAAGAAACTGTATCTGAGTCACAAAACAGATAGGTACAGAAATCATCTACATACAAAGTGCGCTCGAGCAACGCACACATAGACACTGCTCAGGGCCACGATATCTCGGACCGGTTGGGACCAGTGCGAGCGCGAGTGCCACCCGATTGAGACACGCGTCTGTGAACTTTTTTGTGCAATAATGGAGAATGCGAATTTATTACACTTTAAAATATAATAATCGTGCATTTCGCCAATGTCGAAATCGTCGCAAGATATTTTCTGTGACAAATTTGTAATACTTACTATAACAATGACATTAACAATAAAATATTTTAGTTATTATTTATATATATTTATATTTCCATTCTTCCCGTTTCATTCCCAACAATAAATCCAACAACTAGATACGAGTTCCGCCACCACAATAGTTTTTATGCATAAGCCATAGTTGACCCCTAGAGCGACCTCCGAGCGTAGGTATGAAAAGTGAAGTACATACATGAGATTGACTTCTGTACCTTTCTGTTTTGTGTCTCTGTTCAGTTTCTTTACCCATGAGGTTAAAACGCAGCGTGTCACGTAGAGATCCTACGGCCGCATAAAGCTGGTCCGGCGCATTAGCCCGTCGTGAGGAGATCGGCCGATAGGACCCGTAATAGTCCCCATAGAGCCACTACGGTATTTCCATTCCAGAACTCTGGAAAAGGAACGTTCCTATTTACATAAATTGACTTCTTATTCTTATCCAATTTTGTACTTGTTTATATGGTAAAATGTAATTTGAAATCAGGAATAGCGACAGCAATTCGATTTATCAGATTTTGCTTCTATAATTTATATTGCTTCTAAAAAGGCAAAAAACCGCTTTTAAGTTATTGATGCAGATAGCTTAAGTTACACAATGGTATATATAAATAACTCAAAAGCGTTTTTTTTTTAAATGTACCGCCTTTCACCATATGAGGGCAGAATATGGTGCCTTCTATGGCTTCTCAAGCAGAGGATTCTTAGTTCAAATCCGGGCAATCAGTTTTACGGTGAACGAAAACATCGAGAGGAAACCTGCACAAACTTGCAAAGCAATTCAACATATTCGCAGTATGAAGTTCTCAATCCGCACTGGGCCCGCGTGGGAACTATGTCCAAGCCCTCCCATTCTGAGAGGAGGATCCAAGTTTCAAAAGCTCTAAATTTGACTGTTCCGAACTAGGATTTACAAATAGATGTGTGGATCTCACTGCTCGACAAACGAGCGCATTAGGTGGCCCATTACCGCGCCCTATCGCCGCCGGATCTTGGGGCTCCAGTAACACTGCCAGGTTATAGGATCGCTAGTTGGGGACCATTACAGAGCAGAGGCTTCTAGAGATGAGCAAAGATAGAATAGATAAGCAAAGCCGACATACGAAAGCTATTGATTCCCTAAAGATAGGTAATGTATTGTCACCCAGGACCCTGTGTTTGACCATAGATCAAACCATTAGGCCACAGCGCGTTGTAACGGCTCGGCTTATTTTTTGAACTTTACCATTGTTACAGTTTGTACTAAAATTTGTTCTGATTATATATTTTAGTTTAATTAATGTAAGTTATATGCAATACTTATACGTTACAAGGTTTTGAAAATCATCATCATTATTGTCAGTCGAAAGACGACCACTAACTGCTAGAATGTCATAATTGCCGTCCTCCGCTACCTGCCATGGTCGGCCTCTTGCGACCTTTGCCTTTTTTACAAACTTGTATTTACCTTCACCTCATGTTATTTGTTTGTTCGCTTCAAATCTTGCGAGTTCATTTTGATCCACTTCCAGTGGTCGGATTGACTTGAAACTTGGTATTCATATTATTGTGTAGGTAAGATGCCATGCAAGTTCAGTGAACAAAAAAGCTTGTATAAAAAATATATTTTTAACTCAAAATAAATTCAAAAACACATTCTTCAAGAATTTGGGGAGCGTCATGTAGACAAACTAAATTGAAACATTTAATTTTCAAAAATAAATTAAACTGATAGTTTATTACAATGAGATGTGTTGTCATAATGGTCTAGAGTATACCGACAGCGCCACAGGTAGTAGTGTTATCAGATGACTGTTATCGTTCCATCAGCCGCCGGCAGCGTACACCGCATACAAATAACATGCTGCATGCATTTCTGTTCGAAGCTTTCAGGATACTCGTCGTGCAAATTAGGGCTTGTATTAGATAGTCATTGGTGTTCGGGGAGAAAGGGTCCTCGAGTGGCGACCACGAAGCAGCTGGCCTCTCATCAGGTGGACGACATTACGAGAGTTGCGGTCAATCATCATCATCAGCCGGAAGACGTCCACTGCTAAAGAAAGGCCTCCCCCTTAGAACCCCACAGTGAACGACAACTCGCCACTTGCATCCACCGGTTTCCCGCAACTCTCACGATGTCGTCAGTCCACCTGGTGGGAGGCCTGCCAACGATTCGTCTTCCGGTTCGTGGTCGCCACTCGAGGCAATCGTTGCGGACAATCGGTTGTTACAAATGGCTTCTTTGCATTAGAGCGTTTTAAGCAGAAGCTTTGAAGGAGTTTTATCCCGGAAAAGCGACATAAGGAGCGGCCACCGCTGCTTAAAAAACAGAGATGGAGCGGAATCGCAGTGACGCATCGTACGCGCAACGTTTTTAACCGACTTCAAAAAAGGAGGAGGTTCTAAGTATGTTCCAATGTTTGTATTTCTTTTTATCGCATGCCCTCCACACCGCTGCTCAAAATACGCAGACGGTGCGGAATCGCAGTGACGTGCCGTAAACGTCACGACTTTTGGTGGAGAGCATGCGGTAAAGTCCTGACGTTTATGAACAAGCAATAATATTAAGGGTTACTACGGAACCCTAAAAACGGTGCGCATACGATGCGTCCCTGCGATTCCGTACCGTCACCGTTTTTTAAGCAGCGGTGTGGCCGGTCCTTAATTGAGTTCCGTTTGTTACCGTTCGGTTACGAACCTTATTTAGGTAAACTTATTGTTTGGATTCATTAACATCCTGTAATGTGAATTAGCGAAAAACATAGTAAAGCTATATTTGTTTCCAAACATTGACTGGATTTGTTTCAAATCTCGATAGCTTTGAACTAAACCCGTTCGTGATTGTTCGGTCGGCATAACCGAGCTTTTTACAGCGATGCGAAGCGAGGATGTCGAAACCATTTTTCAATTCCGGCCATAAATCCGAATTTCCTTGCTCCAGCGGGTTTGTCGTGTGATTAATGTGTAACTAGTGGAACGTGGGCTGTTTGTGCCCGATAGGGAGCCAGTCCGCCACCTGGCGCCAGCTGGATTAGTCAGGCTGAGATTTTCATACGAGCATCAAAAAAGTATGAAATAAAAAAGTAACTCAAAAACCCGACTGCCTTAAAAAACTTAACAACAAAAAGTTGGAAAACGCCCGACTTTGTCACTTCAAAGTTCATTATCTCAAAAACAGCTAAACCGATTTTGATGAAACATGTCCAATAACAATCTCTAGAAAATCTAATTTTAAATAAAAAACCGCATTCAAATCGGTCCACCCGTTTAAGACACACAGCGATACACATAGCGGTCAAATTTATAATGCCCCTTTTTGCGTCGGGAGTTGAAAACAAGTCTTTAAGTAATATTAGTCTAGAAGTTAAGTATCTAAAACTTAAGTAAAGTTCAGCGGTCGGGCGGTACATGTTGTTTCAATTTATAAAATGTTAATCCCTCCATATTTATTTTGTGGATGCTGTTTTTTAACCCCCAACGCAAAAAGAGGGATGTTATAAGCTTGACCGCTATGTGTGTCTGTCTGTGTGTCTATCTGTGGCACCAGAGCTCTTAAATAGGTCGAACGATTTGAATGCGTTTTTTTAATGTGAAATCAGGTTTTCCAGCGATGGTTCTTAGACATGTTTCATCAAAATCGGTTTAGTCGTTTTTGAGATATTAAACTTTGAAGTAACAAAGTCGGGGGCTTTCCAAGTTTTTGTTGGTTAGGTTATAAATATTATATACGTACCCTAAGTCATCGACAGTTTTGACGAATCTAATGATGATATTGCAGGTGGTAGGACCTGTGCAAGGTCCGCCCGGATTGCTACCACCATCTTGCTCGCTAATCCTGCGTGAAACAGCAGTGCTTGCACTGTTGTGTTTCGGCGTGGAGAGTAAGACAGCCGGTGAAATTACTGGCACTTGAGGTATCCCATCTTAGGCCTCTAGGTTGACAACGCATCTGCAATACCCCTGTGTTGCAGATGTTTATGGGCGGTGGTGATCTCTTACCAACAGGAGACCTACTTGCTCGTTTGCCATCCAATCGATTAAAAAAATAAAAAAAAGATATCTATCCATGTTCTTAAAACAATCTGTTTAGGCTAATCCCAAAAAATAAACAATTGTACATATTTTATACACGCTCGCAAAACATAACCCTTTTTCGCTGTCGGGTAAAAACAAAGACGCCACGGTAAACAAACAAGAACCATGCGCCATAAACCCGCGTTTATGCCATGAATTAAAATAATAAGTCACGGCATTGATCCTGTAGCCGTCAAACGTTGACACTCGGGCTTATCGCCGAAGCAGCCTTAAGCTGGCTGCTGTAGAACGCTTCAAAGAGCCCGCATGGTGCCTCCTGCATACCCCTTTGTTACGACATGCTTTTAATTTGTTCATGTGGTTTTAGTTGTTAAGTTTCTTAACAGTATGAGCGCTTTATGAAATCGCTCGAATGTAGCAGTGTATAGTTTGTAGAGCAGCATGATCTACAATATTATTATAATTGCATTAAAGTATGAGCCTGTTTCACCTTTTATTGGTAAATTTTATGTGACAGATAAATGTGATGCCGTTACTGTTTATTCGGACAAAATAAACAGAGACAGCATAGATGTCTGTCACTGTCACGTAAAAATCAATGATTGGTTAAATCGTAAAGTGCATCTGTGCGTTTGTGTATGAATCGTAAAGTCAAATACAAGGTTAAGATTATGCGAGCTTGTTGATTTAGACAAAAGATCTAAATAGGCGATAAGTTCTGTGAATAAATCTTAAGTTTATTTATAAGGACACGAAATATTCTAGAATAACTAATCAAAAAATTCAACTTCTTCCGAGTACGGTCGATTTAAAAGCATTTGTTTTGCAATGTGTTGTCATTTTCTTATTAGAGCAGTTTTTTTTTACTTTTATTTTCCGAGTGTATCCATATTATTAATATCCATACATAACAGTAATGACATAAGAAAAGCTTACCCTTTCTTTATAATATTAGTACAAACGTCCGTCTTTTACCCAGATAAGTATTCACAGTGAACGATTTTCTTTATTATACTCCCGCTCGAGAACTTCCAGTTTTGTTAACACCTATTTCGAACGTTATTAATTCAACAAAATTTAATTAAAGCAATGGGCCGAATCGCGAGCGCGGTGATAAATTCGGCCGTTATGTTTTGAAAAATACGAGCACCTCCTAATGAGAACTAGCGCGTGATCTCATCGGGATGCGGCGCACGCGCACCCCGCTTCCGAGGAAATATTTTGCGCCAATTTATTGTGAGTTTTATTTATTCAGCGCCTAATAGCCCAATCGGGAGAGATTCGCTCGCATTCACGCCGACCAATGAGTTTTTCTGGAATTTATTTCGGTGTAAATTTTCCTTGAAGCTTGATGGACGCAGGCACAGAGAAGTTGACTAATAGAGTGGTGATATAGACTATCTAAGTCTGCAATGAATTATTAATATTGTCTCTTATAACAGTGTACTAGTTTTGCGCACATCTGTTTCTAATTTTTTACATGGAGAAAAGCGACAAGATTATATCCAAAATATTTTAATAGAGTTGGGTTAGTTTGACCGAGAACTCTTATAAATGTTTTGATGAAATTTAATAGTGTGGTTGAAAAATGTATGGATCGATAAACAAAGTATACTACATCAAAGGCCTCGAACTTTAAAAAAACACGTTTATATCTAGTAATTTCTGAAAGTTTTATCAATTGTTTGTCACATTTTTTCCCGCCGAAACCCTAAATGGTCATCTTGTAAAACTCTATACGTAGGTACGATTGGGTTTATTTTATAACAATAGCATTTGAACAATTAATGGATTCAGAGAAAAAAATAATACGACAAACACCATTATTATGAATTTCAACAATTAGGTGTAAGAGCCTATAAGGACCCTTAATAATCCAATGACAAACTCTAAATTCGTGTTCAATTCAATTCACATATTGCTTGAAATCAATCTATATACATATTTATTATGGTATTCAGTGTTGTGTGTTGTTGTTCAGTGGAATTAACTCAACTATCTGCTAAATTAGTACGTGTATTCATTTTATAACACTTGGTATATTTCACTTTTTTCCGCACAATCCTGGCAGTGACTTGGCCAATAATTGTATGATATTTCTACTCTATTGATTGATTCCTCTACGGACGCAGGATACGTTTAAGAAACACTTTTCCTTTTTGAAGTGTTTGCGCTTCAGAACAACGGAGATTGAACTGTTTTACGTGACGTTCATAAAAACTCATTGTTTAGCATTTGCTATGGTGAGTTTGATTATTAAATGCAAATGGATTCAAACTTTCCACAGAAATCAATTGCTTCCTTGTCACCCGACTGCTCGAAAGAGGGATATTACAAGCCTTTATTTAACACCCTGTACCGGTGTCTGTGTGTCTGTAATCAAATCTTAGAAGCTAAATGTCTACTAATAATATCAATGCCTATTACTGATTTTTGTTGTACAATAAAGAAATATTTGTATTGTATTTTTCTGTCTACTTTTAAATTGACTTCGGTATATTAGTTTCTCAATGTATTTAACCCTTAACAAGGCTCCATTTATTGGAACATACTACCACAGAGTCAAAAGCAGCTATCGAATACATACCCAGCAAAGGATGTTTTTTAAGCTAGTAGTATTTTCAATAATTACAATGAATATTGTAACTTATTACTAAAACAATAAGGTTGCATTTCCAAATCAATGCATGTGGTCGCTAAATCGCCTCTATCTTATTAACGCCTCTACTGCCACCTGACTTGACTTGACTGACCACAGTTGCCACCGACGCACATGTGCGTTCAAAATGTATGAATAATTAGACAGCAGCACTGGGGGGAAGTTCCAAAAACGCATATATGCGTTGGTGGCAGTGAATGCGTTAAGGGTTAAACTGTTATTTTTCAAGTGTTTCATGTACAATAAAGAGTTATAAAATACAATACACCCTACAATTATCATGGCAATGGCAATGCGCGCCCGATATATTAATGTGAGTGTGCTCGGGGTGTTACAGCACGCTATAAAAGCAATTAGTGCCCCACCGTTAGTATGCAGGCTATCTGGGCCAATGGCCGATTTGGCAGCGCTCCAAAACGGACAGCGACGAACCCTCTCGCTCGCACGCGGTGTCCACAAACCACATAACAGATGCCTTCAGCCCTCATACTATCAGTTTGATCGAAGTGTGGTAATTGTTACTACTTCTGTAAATAATACTCTAAGAACGGTTAGGTACTAAATGGCGGCGGCGGTTGTTTGGGCTAGTGTTCCCACGCGGCCGCGCGGGCACAGTGCTGATTGGGAACTTTACTCAGACACCATTATTTTTTTAGCAGATGTTTATATGTGGTAAATTTTAAATGACATGTTATTTCGCTCATGAATTCCGAAATACTCAGAGGTGCGAAACCGGGCCCGAACCCACAATCCTCTGCTTAAAAACAGAAAAATACGAGCTCACTCCTTTTTCAAAAGGCCGGCAATACATCCGTAACTCAACTTACGTTGTGGATTTCCATAGGGGGCGGTGATTGCTTTCCATTAGGTGACCTGCCTCTCGTTTTCCCCCTATCCTAAATAAAAAACTCAGAGGTTCATAGACAGCAGCACTATAGCATAACAGCAGTCGCAATGTCACATCATCATCCGTTTAGAGCTCTAGTGCCTCTAGAAAGCATTGTTAGCCGTCCGCGCCAGTTTCATTTCAGCTGTTTGCAGAGCTCTGCAAACAGCGGGTTTAAGGGTTCCACTGACACCGGAACCCTGTTCATACGGCGCTTCACCCATTCTTACGTCACAAGTCGTTGGTCACTAGAACGCTGATCTAATTGGTCATCGCTCATGGAATGCAGCAATGATATTGATATTGGAAAAAAAATAAAATAAAAGAAAATCCGAAATAAAAGATTATTATTATTATTATTATTATTGGTTGCATCGCATATGCGCGCGGCCGTCAACATGTCACATTTTATCATTATCATCATCATAATCAGCTGTAGCATGTCGATTGTTGGACACAGGCCTCGCCGTACAGCGAGGAAATGCTGCCACCATTTTTGGGTCCATGCCGCGGGGGGATACATTTCGCTATTACATCACGTCTACTTCTAACATCATGCGATGTTTCGTCATTTTCCACATAACCACACACAGGTCCACAAATAGTCCAGAATCAATGCATTTTTCATAACAAACTTCCACACGCGACGTACAAGTTCTATTTTCTGATATATTGAAAACGTTTGACTGTGAATTGCTATCCCATAACCTATTGTAAAATGAGATTTAAACACATATTTAAGTAAAATATATATAAGCAGTTTATTACATCACAACACAAGAAAAAAGAGAATGAATGACATAATAAAAATCAATGTCAGTACAAATCTGTATAAAATTACAATAAGGTTTAGATTCAATGTATAATGAAACCTACAACAGTTATTAGTTTGTTTACTAAGATTGTTTTTTTTAATCTTTTTGTATTTATTTTATTGCAATTCCAATTTTTTTGTTACTTTTACGGTCATCCCGTTAAAACCCATATCGAAAATACAAACTGAAAACCACCAGTGGTGGTGTAGTGGTATAGCACGTGGCACGGAATGCCGAGGACCTGGGTTCGATTCCCAGCGCTGGTCTTATTTTTATGGTTTTTCTATGCATCTATATTTCAGTTTGTATTTTCGAGTTTGTTTACTTTTAGTAATCATTTTAAATCTAATTTTAATTATAACTTGGTTACCTCTCTATTCGACATCTACTCGTACTCGTAGCAGTGGTGTAGGGGTTACAGCACGCAGCACGGATTGCTAAGGACCTGGGTTCGATTCCCAGCGCTGGTCTCTTTTTCTGGTTTTTCTGTGCATCCATGTCTGAGTTAGTATTTTCGATATCTACTCGTAGTTCCGTGGGTTGGTTTGGTGTCACGTTTGAGACTGGTTAATTGACTTAGAGTCAATTTCAAGCAAGACTGTCGGGTAAAAATAGTCTTATAGCATGTTTTTGGTACAGAACTCTTCGTTTGCGAGCCCGACTCGCACTTGAACCGTTTTCAAAATGATATTTGTCACGCAAACAAATCCTACGTGCGCGACGCAGAGAAATGAAAGGTGCTATTTGGATGTGCAACTCGGCTTCAAAATATTATTTTATTATTCTTTGAATTCTAAAATTCAAAGAATAATAAAATAATATTTACCTAACCATAATGTATGCACCTAAGTGCATTGCACCCATTTTTAGGCTTTTATACTTCGAAAAATATTTTACCAATTTTCAAGTAGTCTATTGTTTAAGTATTTAACATTTCAATTTTTTATATCAAAATGAAGTTAAGTAAACGGTTTATAAGAAATAAATTTAAGAAAAAAAACTTAACTAAATGACTAGTAGTCCCAAATTAGATCCACGATTTGGGGCAGATACTCGTAAATGTATGAAAAATACGAAATCAATGTTTATTGTCGACGTTCGGACGGAAGTTTGATTTGTTTTTCAATAGGTTGTATGTATTTATTTGGGTCCATATCGGTCTTAAATGTTATATTTGCTATAATATAATGTATGTATGTAATTGATCAAAATTTGTTATAAAACAAAAATTCTGCAGGATGTTCATTTCAAATTTTATGAAAAATTACAGGTGCCGCGGAAAAAAACAAAAATTATGACAAACATTAATTTACATTATGACACTCAAAAATTATACAGCTATACTTTGCTATACTCAAGCACAAGTGTGAATTTATATATAAAGTTAGATTTTAAGTTTCTGTATATCGAGAGAAAGAAAGAGAGAGAGAGAGTACATAATAGAAATAGTATATACCACAAACCGCGAGCTTGCTTTCGTATAGTCACTGCTCTTCTTTAATTCAAGCCCGGGTCCGGCCGGGATGCCGTAGACACCTTCCGCTCTTCCGAAGATTCAAAATGAATAATGTAAGTTCCAGCTCCAGACGTACGAATAGACTGCGCGTATTGAACAGTTTGAGAACAGTATTCTTACAGTATTTCGCTTTGAGTTCTTGCATAAAGTAACGATATAATAAATATATTAAATATATGACAATATAAAAGAGTGTATAAAAATAAAATTACAAATAATACAATAGAACAAACATAAATTAAAACTATTTACATAAAACTATCCTAAACTTAAAACACTTACATAAAATGTAATAAAAAATAAAACCTAAAACTAAAGAGTGTATGTTTTCTTTGGTTTTATTATATTATAATTTTTTATGTCTTTCCAATTTATTTGAAGCGTAGGAGTTGTGAATTTTGAAAATTATTTTTTGGGTGGTGGTGGTTTTTGGGTGGTTGAATATCTGCGGTATTCGAGTTTTTATGACTCTCTGGCGCGTAAAAGCACGGAAGGCATTCAAATCTCGCCCAGCTATCCGAAAACCTTCGTCGTTTTCTTTTTCAAATTTCGAATTTCAATTTTGGAACATTAAATTAAAATATGAAAAGTCTGATATGAAAGTCGTCAGAAACAATATTAATAATAGCGTGTTTACCACAAAACGACATTGTTAATTATGGTAAAACTGAATCAATAAAACTTACAATTCAAGCGTTCAAACTTCCGTACTGTCCGCGCGCTGTGCACTGCGCAGGCGGCGGGCACGTGGCTTCCAATAATTGTCTCTGCGCAGGAAATAATAAGAATTTAGAAGCCTCCTAACGTCTCCAATCGGTTCCGTGAATTTGTTCAGTCTTAATAGGATCTTCGGCTGAAATCCTGATATAATTATGAGCTCCCTATGGGTGAATTTACTCTATAGCAGGCTCGAATCATAATTATCATTTATAGCATTTACTCTCGGCGGCGCATGCGCGTGAGCCATAGGTTTAGTTGGATAGAAATTCTGTAATATTGCAAAAAACCTCATCCCGATTCCCAAAACCGTGTTTCATTAAGGTTGAGTAAAAAGCAACCTTGCCTAAATTTGTCTTCAGTCGTAGCGGTTGATAACTTGGGATTTTATTCCGATCCCGTGGGAATATTGGGATAAAAAGTATTACGATCTACATACTATATCCAAATCCATCCAGTCGTTTTAGATCGCAGGAATAGCAAACATACACTCACACATACTCAGAAACTTTCACATTCATAATATTAGCAGGATTCCTCTACCGGAAGCCCATTTCAGGAACCTAGAAGTTACAATTAACATTTATTTTGCAGGTGGTAGGACCTTGTGCAAGGTCCGTCCGGATTGCTACCACCATCTTGCTCGCTAATCCTGTCGTGAAGCAGCACTGCTTGCACTGTTGTGTTTCGGCGTGGAGAGTAAGACAGCCGGTGAAATTACTGGCACTTGAGGTATCCCATCTTAGGCCTCTAGGTTGGCAACGCATCTGCAATACCCCTGGTGTTGCAGATGTTTATGGGCGGTGGTGATCTCTTACCATCAGGAGACCCACTTGATCGTTTGCCATCCAGTCAAATAAAAAAAAAGCGTTAGTCTATTTTCAATGCGTACTGTTAAAAAAGAATACCGCTTGTAAATTGTATAGTAGTTGTAAGTCTAAAAGTAACCTAAGCAACAAAAAATTGGAAGACCCCCTACTTTGTCACTTCAAAGTTCAATATCTCAAAAACGGCTGAACTGATTTTGATAAAACATATCTAAGAACTGTCGCTAGAAAACCTGATTTTAAAAAAAAAAAAACTGCATTCAAATTTAAGAGCTACGGTGCCACACACACAGACATCCATAACGGTCAAACTTATAACACCCCTCTTTTTGCGTGGGGGGTTAAAAACGGCACGGGTAGACGAATTACTGAATTCTCGTAATAATAGGACTTAGTATCTACATCAATAATTAATACGAAATTAACTACACTGAACCCACGGTTTCTCGCACGTGTAAGCAAATAAATTCGGCAGTTGAATTAAGATTTAGGGACACGAAATTCTTAAAAAACCCAACGACCGACCCATGTCTCTACGATCTTAAGCGTTGATATGACTAGAGTTTTTACGATCCAGATATTGGGACTATTCGATGTTTTTTATTTATTTAATGAGTTTTTCTGTTTATCGAATATGTCTCTCTTTTTATTTCGCTCTCTCTTAGTCATTAATCAACGACTACAGTCATTCAAGAGTGTAGGGCATAGAAGACATAGAAAAGAACACTGTCCATATCATTTACTGACGTGAATTAATTTCTTCACGGCCTTTATATTTCCTTCCATACTATTTCATAATTAGTGTCTCATTCCGAGTTTTTCCTCGTACCCTCTTGCGCCACATGTCATAGGCTTCCAAATTATCTTCATTACAATATATATATTAATAAAGTCTCTGAACGGCATGACCCGCCGCGGCCGCCGCTCACACCGTCACGTTACGTTATCAGCCGAACTTCAATGGCCACGATTACGCGCAACCGGCGATGTAGCAAACGAGTTTCTACTACATTGCGTTTGTTGTCATTTAAAACTGCTATGCAAGCGTTGTGACTGTGCAATGAACAGAATAATTTTATTATGCTCTCCGCATCGCTGCCGCGCGTCGAAGTGGGCGGGCTGTAATCCCCTTACGCTGTTTTGACGGTAATGGCGACTGGCCCTCATTCAAATTTACTTCTGAGGCGCTATCACAAATTCAGTCAAACTACCCCGCAACTTGCAAGGCTTTCAAGGTTCGCGTATTTATTGGTTCAGTGATAATCCTATAATTTTGTGAGAAGATTGCGAAACTTGACGTTGACAAGCGATTTTATGATTTCAGCGGATGTTCTTCGGATGATAGAATATCCTTAGTATAGTATAGTATGTTTAAGAATATAAAGATTCTTCTTTCTATTCATCGTCTACAGAAATGATAAGGTGTTGTTTTAAATAAAGTCATTGGCCTTAAACAGCCTAAAGCAAGTAGTGAGTTTTCAATTACATTCATTGTTAAACTAACTTCTGAAAGATCATAAACTGTTTGGCAACCTTCAACGGATGGATACCACTTTTCTTTAAGGTGTGTTAAGATTGTTTTTACATAAAGTACGTGTAAGTATTCGTTTATTGTCATTGATTGTCACAGCTTGCCACATATTCCAATCTCTCACAGCTTCGCTTAATGCACGCCATTCACTGCTATTCTGCGTTCCATTTGTAAACAAAGAATGTAATTCCGCAGCACTCACAATCGCTTAAACCACGCAAATAAATTAAAACCGCAACAATGTCGCAGCATTTTTGATAAAGCCCGCATCTCGGCGCACACGCGGCGTGCGCGCAGCGTGCACGCAGCTCGCTTTGTTACAAGTCGCGGCGACCCTTTGTACGGTGTGAGTGACAGATGACAGGCGGAAAAATAATGTGTTTTCTGATTAGGAAGAATGTAAGGGTTTCATCATGAGGTAGAACATTGTCTCTTATTACGGCTCGTTGTGGCTGAAATCATGTTTTGTAGGAACAGTCGTTGTGAGTGTGTATTGATAAAAGTTTGCTTTTATCAGATGAAAATACTCAAGTTTGGTAGATAAATTATGTACTTACGTAGAGTATTATTTTTGGTGTTTTACATACTCTAAAGTTTCAATGAATTACTCGTTTAATTTTCATTTTACTTTATTTTCTAGTTTATAAAGTAATCTGCATCATAAAAATAAGTCAAACTAATAGCAGTTGTTAATACAGTACATGACCCAGTCAGTTAAAAGATTATAATGGTCATTCACCCACTCACTGATTAATTGCGGAATCTCAAAACTGATAAAGATGATTTGCGGCAGGGAGAGAGTTCTCTAAGTACCGTAAAACGGAGTGAGTTGGGACAAAATTGAAGTTCAAACCTCGATAAAAAATATTTAGTAAGTTGATGTCTATTGATAAAAAAAAAATCCGGTGGTATGAATTTTAGTTTAATGATTATCAGTCGTTTAGTTTCATAGTTTAAATAATAAACACTAAAATATAGGCAAATTCTAGCTCACCCCGTAGTGGGGTCAGTATGAACAAATAAAATAAATGACGATAGCAAATTAACAGAAAAAACGCGATATAATAATATGTCTAAAAATATAACTAAACTACTTTTAGAGCATGCTGATGCTGAGCCAGAAATTTTAAGTAGCAAGTGAAACCACAAAATATTAGTTCCATCCCTACTCTCCCCGCAATCCCTTCTCACCCTGTTTTACGGTAACTGATTTCTTGTATCGAGTATAATTTTCATTGCGGACGTTTTGCTCCCGTGACCATTTAAGTTGCGGTCATTTAGTAATTATGACATTTTATTTTGGAGACTCAATACCTTTTAAATTGCAGATGTTTTGCTCCAATGACTTATTACATTGCGGGCATTACACCAACGAGAACGTTTTGCTACGAGGACCACCTAATTTGAATTTAACTGAAATATTCACAATTTTGGCCGCTGTCACTGGCACCACACCCAGCATTTGAATATTTGCTCCAACTTTTAAATAGTTTCGTTCAGCCAGAGGCGGTATGCGGGCGGGGCGGGTGCGGTATGCGAGCGGTTTGGACGCGTATACAACTCGGGAACATGTGAGATTCTTGGATTATATTCGTATATTCGTACCTATTGTTATGGTATAAGATGACCGAGTGGTTTTGCGCTAAATACCAAACTATATATACATAAACTCCCTTGCAAAAAAACGGGCACCTATGGTTTTTCAGATTTTTAGGCATTGAAGCTTTCATGCACATAAAATACAAAAACCATAGGTGCCCGTTTTTTTGCAAGGGGGTTTATATAACTGTATATTGTGTACGTGATTTTTTTTATTTTTGTAATGTCTCTGTACTGCTTTTGGTGGTCATTAAAGAATGTTTGTATTGTATTTGTAAATATAATTTTATGTGGTCACATTTTTATGAATTGGCTGAAGTTGTTGACGTTTTCGGTTATTTGTTAGGTCTTGTACTTCTTTAATATAACACTCTTTTGTTTTCTAAGTCGCTTCACTCTTGTTTAACAGAGTGGTCTTTATCATCGGATGAGGATATTGTGGATTTTCGAAATATTATTTTCTTATGTCACTTCGACAGTTTTGACAAATATAATCAGTGAGCTTATAAATATGTTACAATAGTAACATATATTATCATTGAATTTAATGGTATCTCTCATGTATACATGCATACGATTGAAAACATAACCCTTCTTCATACAGTCTGGCAAAAATACATTTGATTTTATTATCTTTTTCTTTCCAATATAAGTTTATTCCAAACCTGTTATGTAGTAGATGTTGAGCCATGCATAAGACAGTGCTAAGCCTAAATTAAAGGTACAGATTTTGACTTTGAACTATGAACTCATAGAAGTCGACAAGGGCTCTATTATCAATTTAGCGCAGGCACGTCGAGTCCAAACTGAGCAGCCAGCTGACGAAGGTCCGCACGTAATTGGAATTCCTTCCGAATACGAAATAACCGTTATTTACGTAAATTTACGTAATAGTCGGGCTTGACAAGTTTACGCTTCACTTCGCAACTAGTAACAAAGCAAGTTGCGCTCGAGAACTGTTGAAGATGGAAGACAGCTTTTTCATAAGCATGCCAATTTTGTACTTCTTTAAAAACTTTGGCATATATAATATTATGTTCTGGGTTTTTTTTTACACGCATACACTGCATACGCATTCTGAAAATTATAATAATATAAAAAAACTGCATGAAATGAAATGACAATGGTAGTACAATGACCTAACCTCAAACTTACTGCAAAAAAACGGGACATAAAATTCTACAATTAGAGACAGGTACCGCGAGCGTGAGCAAACAGCATAAATGAAAACGTGAATCTGTTGTTGTCATGTCAATTTCATACGTATACATTACAATACAATGAGAATGTTAATGTAGCTACTCGTAGGTTATCTTCCTTTTCCTGAAGATTCAAATGAGAAAGAAAAAGAAAACCGATTTTAGTTTGAGTGCTGAACAACATTAGCAAACTAGTTAATATTATAGCGTTTTAATTAACCTTTTGTAACACGCGTACCTAAATTATGTCGTGATGTTATACTGCTGACACAGTGACGCCGCGTTTTTGCACCCGGTTTCGGCCGTGTCCCGCTCTATTTGCCTCACATTTGCATGCAAAGCCTTAGATTCTATCAGCGATAAGCGAAACGTGTTTGAACAGCGTGACAATGCTTTTTGGAATACTGTCAAATGAAATAAAACTGCAGCATATGGCTGGCTCTTTCGTCCGTCAACGTATTGGATTTGCCGTACAACGAGGAAACCATTGACCTCTATGTACCTTACGGCAATAGAATGGCTGTTTGAAACAAAACGCGCGGCGCATCAATCATCAATATTATTTTGACAATGCCGCGCTGTGAACAAATTTTGTGCGCTGTTTCGATGTAAGAAACATGCAGTCTATGTATACATAGACGTCGATGGAGGAGACGTAGCTAGCCTTATATGGATACCTTACCCAATAGCAGCGATCTGGGCGATATTTAGAAATATCGGTTTTCTTCTGCTTCTTCTTCCGGTGCCCTCTCCTATCGAAGGTCGGCGATCATTTAGGGCTATCCTAACCTTAGAGACTGCCGCTTCAAAGAGGGATCTGGTACTCATTCCGGACCAGTCTCTAAGGTTTCTTAACCAGGAGGTACTTACGTCTACGGCCAGGTGGTCTGCGGCCTTGTATCTTCCCCTGGATAATAAGCCGAAGCAGACCATAATTGTTGTTGCGCATTATATGCCCCAAATACAACAGCTTCCTCAGTTTTATAGTACGTATCACTTCCAAGCTTTTATTCATTCTTTGCAATACCGTTTCGTTCCTTACGCTATCCATCCATGATATCTTTAACATTCTTCTGTATACCCACATCTCGAAAGCTTTCAACCTCTTGCACAGGGCTTGGGTCAACGTATAGGTTTTTGGGTTTAGATAAGTTAGTTTTAGTACAAAACAAAATAGCAGTAGGTACATCATTGTTTTGTGAAGCAGACTCACGCACGGGAGGTACAGAGTTGAAGTGATGTCAAAATAAATGGCTGTATCTACCAATTCTCTGTTAGCAATTCCTGCTTTTATGCAAATTTTGAAACATCCCAACTGTGGTTTAGGCTGTGCAATAGGTACAGATTTCCACTACACCAACTAGGTACAATCTGTGAGAAGATAATTTAAACTCAAATCTATATTTAATCTTCCTAATCAAATCACATTTATTCTTTAAATCGTTCCCCAAAACGTTTTCAATTTCGAACCCGCAGCGATCTCTCTAACTCCAACCACGCTGGCATCTCCAATTTTAAATTTGAATCGCGGCTATATTCATGCCAGTATCCCGATGGCTATTACCTTTGTGCGATAAGAGCCATTGTTACATTTTTAATCGCGCCAGATTAAACCCCGAGTCTATCTGCACACATTGGGCTCTTCGATTCAAAATGAAATGGCGATGGAACTCCAACTGCTGAGCGGTGACATTTTATGTGAGCCAAGCGACGAGTTTCAAAGATGGCGGTTAAATTGTTATCAGGGTCTGTTTGTTGAATTTAAGACCTAAATTGACCATCGTAATTTAAAATGTAATGCTTAACTACTTTAACCATGTTTTCAATACAATTGAGACTACTTAATCAATCATGTTTTCTGTGCTGCTAAATTTAGCTCGATTATCATCAGCTGGACGACGTCCACGGTTTAACAAAGGCCTCCCCTTTAGAACGCCACAATGAACGACACGACACGTTGCTCAGAGAATTAGTTCGTTGAAGTGGCGTTGGGCTGGCCACGTCTGTCGCTGGACCGATGAACGGTGGAGCAGACGAGTCCTCGAATGGAGACCACGGACGGGAATACGTAGTGTAGGGCGTCCTGAGGCACGGTGGACGGATGACCTTAAGAGGATCGCTGGCGGCAGATGGATGCGAGGGGCTGAAGACAGAGTTTTGTGGCGCGCCATGGAAGAGGCCTATGTCCAGCAGTGGACTGCTATAGGCTGATGATGATGATGATGATGAATGAACGATAACTCGCCACTCGCGTCAAATGGTTGCTCGCACCACCTAGTGGGAGGCCTGTCAAGACTTCGCCTTCCACTTTGGGGTCGCTACCCGAGGACCTTTCTCCTCCAACGGTTATCTAAATTAGCTCACTGTTTCGATCAAATTGCAATGGCCGTCAGTGCTCAGTGGCCACGCAATCACTCTTACAATGTGCTCGAAACATCTGCACATTAATTATATAAAAGACTTGATAAAATATATACGTGTAAGATAATTCTCTTGTTCCTTGTATCTAAACTATATCCTCTTTGAATATATTATCGTAACGGTACAACCATAAGCAGGTACGAACGCAAACGATCAATCTTGCTGTTTAATTTTCCAATTAAAACTGGGGCGAACAATGCGCAGACGTCATATTGTATTCCTCGCGCTAATCGGATTAGAACCCGCAACCGTGAAGAGACTAGCGCAGATGCGCCATTGTACTGAACAATGAGTTGCAAAACATTACAACGCGATAAATAATGGATGTTGATTGGTTGTTCAATTGACCAATTGAGTGGGCTTTTTGTTTCTGGATTATGGCGATCGGGTTCGTGTACTGATCAGTATTGAACGCGGAAATATGGAAACGAAACATCAACGGTAAGATTTGGTAAACTTTGTATTTAGCAAGCTTTAGTAAACTTGCAATATTTGGTTGTTCGGGACAAATGTTGCTAGTCCAATTTCATACACTTTGTGATCGGAATAACTTGACATTTTTTTAGCCAAAATACAGATCTGTTCACTCACGAAGGCACGCCCCTCCGCAGCTAATACAAGCCGTGTTAAGCCGTGGTGGCTGAGTGGTTTGACCTACGGCCTCTCAAGCAGAGGATCGTGGGTTCAAACCCCGGCTCGCACCTCTGAGTTTTCTGAAACTCATGTGCGGAATTACATTTGGAGTTTACCACGAGCTTTACGATGAAGGAAAACATCGTGAGGAATCCTGCACAAACCTGTGAAGCAATTCAATGGTGTGTGTGAAGTTCCCAATCCGCACTGGGCCCGCGTGGGAACTACTGCCCAAGCCCTCTCATTCTGAGGGGAGGCCTGTGCCCTGCAGTGGGACGTATATAGGCTGGGATGATGATGAAACCTACTTACACGTTGTATTAGTCTCAGTGTGCGTGACTGACGGTACACTTGCGACTGAGGACACGTTCGAGCTATGCACACATAGACGTGTGTGGTACGGATACGTTTACAACTACAATTATAAAATGTGGAGGGGTGCTCCTTGGCAAAATGGCAAAAACGGAACCCTTATAGTTTCGCCATGTCTGTCTGTCTGTTCGACCGTCCGCGGCTTTGCCCAGGGACTATCAATGCTAGAAAGCTGTAATTTTGCACGGATATATGTATATGTAAACTATGCCAACAAAATGATATAACAAAAAATTTAAAAAAAAAATTTTGACGTACCTCCCATAGACGTAAAGTGGGGTGTTTTTTTTCTCATCCAACCCTATAGTGTGGGATGTCGCTGGATAGGTCTTTTAAAACCATTAGGGGTTTGCTAAGACGATTTTTCGTTTCAGTAATATGTTTGCGAAATACTCAACTTCAAAGCGCAAATTTTCCGTCCCACCCCTCTAAAATTTAAACCGGTGGGTGGAAAAATTTGAAAAAATTCAGGATGGTAGTAAGTATATCAAACTTTCAAGCAAAACTATAAAGGCTAAGTTTTCTTGAGAATTATTAGTAGTTTAAGAGTAAATAGCAGCCTAAGGTGTAAAATATACCTAAAAAACGAAATCCTTAGAAAAATATTACTTACTTTTTTCGTAATGGCTACGGAACCCTATTTTGGGCGTGTCCGACACGCTCTTGGCCGGTTTTTTTGTATATATCTTTGAATTCATTGGTATTGTTAATAAAAATAACAGCATTTTATTTTAAGAAGAATTCGAAAGAATGTAAAAATACACAGCGGACACTCGAACTTCTACAAATATACTGTTATTTTCATATGTTTTATGTATAATAAAGTGTATACAATACAATACAATACAATATACAGCTACTTTGCTACTTGTTACTCACTATATAACGTTTTAAACTTTCGTGATTCTCACTCATAGTCAAAATACCATCAACGGGACTTATCACGCTATTATTACACAAGTAATAATTTACCTCGACGTTTCGGCAACGTTGCTGTGGTCACGAGTCGACTGACGTCGTGACGTGGGTTGACGGGTCTACTCGTGACCACGGCAACTGTAACGTTGCCGAAACGTCGAGGTAAATATTACTTGTGTAATAATAGCGTGATAAGTCCCGTTGATGGTATTTTGTTACTCACTCTCTTAAGAAAACACCAAGTTACTTATACACCATTGTTCAGCGGTCCGTCAGCTCTATCCGTTTATTCTGCGGCCTCCATCAGATTTGACATAATCAAATAACTGGCGTCAAGATTACTCAGTGTTTATAATTTTAATTAGTTCCGGGCGGCGCGTTGTTTGACTCCAAAGTTTGGAGTTCCGTAATTCCGGAAAAACGTAAGCGTGCTCGTTCAGTTGAATTATTTAAGATTACTCTCATTAATTGTCCGCTTAAGTGGGCTTCGGTTAATTACTTGTAAAGTTTGAGTTTGTTCGATGTAAAAGTGTTTTTGAGTTGTTCTTGATGACTTTCTGTGAAGGTACGATGGAGCTAAATTGCGACAAATGTAAAGCAAATAATCGTAGATTTAATCATTAAATAGACAAAATATAACATTCCTACCTTAGATTTCTTAGGCCACATTGCAAATTGAAATGTAATTTATCCGTTAGATCTGGTTTGTAAGTAAGTACTTAGTTATTGGATCGATATTATTCAGCAAATTTTTTTTTTTTTGTTTCTAATAAACATACATTTTATACGTACTTACAATTAATAACATAAAACAAATAAAGTTACTTTTGTGAATTCACTGAGCGAACAACAAAAGACATCGATTTGAGCGGCGACCCGGTTTAGCGTGCGCAGCGCCCTCGTGCACGGCGCCGCGCGCAGCATGTTGGTGCGCGCGCGCGGCACGGCCAGCAGCGGCACTGCCGCCGCCACACGTAGCGGTCCGGCACGCGCAAGCCAATCGTCGCCAGTACACAAGGATTATTGATCTTTCCTCGCAACAACTTAAATAAATACGAAGCGAGGGCCAGCTCCCGCCTGACTTCCAACTGGTTATAACCTACCATACCTAACACAAATAATGTGGGATACATGAGTGGGTAAAAAGGATACACGCCATACATTTTTAAGTATAGCAGCCTCACATATTTATTTTGGATTCTTTCCAGCATAAAGCTATACTTGGCCTCACTCGGACTCCAAACGGCTGAATTAGCCTCCAGGTAATATTGCAATAGAGTTTTTTTTGTTTAAATCGGCCACCTAGCCCAGTTTGGATTAACGTAAGCCATTAAATCGAGTAGCAAGTATTTAAGTTAATAGACAGAAAATAAAATAACACAAAAAAAATGTAAAATTGAGGGGGTCAAAACTCACAATCTTTTAACGTTTTCGCTGAACATAAAACAGAGTTATCAATTCCCAAAAAAAGACTAGCTCTTAAGCCCTAACGTTACTAATACCTACTTGATTTTGGTTTTTAAAGGAAGGCTTGGCCGTTTCATAGATATATCGCATGCCATTGTAACGTAAAAGCGTTACGTAACCTTAATTATACGCAACTAACATATTAAAATAATATTTACAAATAATAAAATAATAATAAAAACACACTTAATAAAACAAACCTAATCATAATACATAATTAAAACACTTACCTAAACTTAAACTATTAACAATTAAAAATAAATAAATAAACAAACGTATCCGCCCATATTTATCCGGCGAACTGTACTTTCATCGCTCCCCTTTGTTTCGATAAAACCGGTTGGCCGCGCGAACGCCTCGATCCCGCTCGCGCGCCCGCCGCCCCGGCAGACTGATTTTTCTACCGACGCAGGCGCACGTTCGTTCTTCAAATAAGCGACTTCATACGACGCGCCAGCGCGAATACAATTATAAAAATTTAGTTGCAAGAAATATCTTTAATTATATCTCGCGCCTTAAAAATTAATTAAAATCAGTGTTTATACCCCTATATTGGGTAAGTGTTGAACATTTCTTATGCTTTTAACTGTAAGTAGGTAGATTATAAGGAGTTGCTAACGGTTATTCCGTTATAATATTTTGTCATTGTTATTTCGCTTGCAGATCAAACTAAAGTGCTTAATCACGTATATAATTTTGTTCCACAACTTTTATCATGCACCATTCAAGTTTTAATAAGTAAATATTAATTTATTTTAATCGCTTTGCATCATTTTTCATCTCATTTTGTAAACTCCGTCTGACTGTGACATCCGCACCACCTAGGCCATTTCACCATCACGCAGTACTTTCGCTTCCGCTTCTGCTTAATGCCGATCACAGTCGACGGAGCCGGTCACGGAAAAATATAATTTTATTTACACGGCGGACGTAAATTCCAGGGTGCTACGGCCACCTTACATCTTGCGCGCGTACCTCACAACCTGCCAGCTGACGTCCTTCGGCTTTCCATCTCCACGGCGTCTCCGAGTTCCAGGGGAGTACTAGCGTGGTGGCAGCAATACCCCTTCTTTTAACCGAGGAGTAAAATTAGACCGGCGTTCACGAACCTACCCCCTACGACACTTTCTTCGTGTGCTTGCGGCGTTCGGTTTATCATTAAATAAATGATCATTAACATATATTTAATGTCTTAATTTATTTACTCCCGACCCGAAACGTAGCACCATATTGCGGACTTGTGACGTAATTTCCTACCGTGAATAATTTATGGTTGAATTAAGATTAATATTGTCACGATAAAAGATATAAGCTCAATTTCTTACCATACCGACCGGACAATCTGATTAATTTACTATAGGAAATAATTTCACAGGTCTGCAAAGATAGACTGAAACGCAAAAAATCTATGAAACGGCCAACTAACATGGGTCAACTCGACTAAATCCCTAATCTACACGACTAAATTGCTAGTTTTCAGACATGTTTAATTACTAAAATGCTCGCTACTTGACTAATTATTAACGTGGTCCGAACCAAGCTTTAGAGATAACGTTTCAGTGCTTTAATAGTTGAGTTCGTTTGAGAACGATCTACTGTCGGGTCGTTCATGACTCGCTGACAACTCGCAGTAGGTATTAATTAATATTTCACTTTGAATAACACGTCGACAGCGGTCATTGATACATCTTAAAACTAGCTACACTAACATTTATAAGTATTTGGCCAGGTTATTGCTATGTAGATGGCAAGTGTCGCATAGTAATTGCTGCGGGTGGTCCGATAGACGATTAGAGCACTTACGGTTAATTCCTGTCGCCGGACCGCCGGAAGCTCGTCGGGACCAGACCAAGCGAAGAGGGCGCGGCCACTGCAATACATAGTTTTACAACCTAACTATGAAAATCTTGAATAAAGTAGAAGAGACGCTGTATACCCCTTTCCTTTGTAGTTGTGTGTTGTTTCTCTGGCAGAGTATTTGTGTTAAGAAATTTTATTAGAAGTTTATACATGCTAAATACGAAAATACTTTTCCCCCAACCTATTATGAAGTTTTACTGTAATGATTTTAAATTAATAATAATGATTTAATTATTAAGTGAATCTTTCATCATTATTGTTTGAATTTACATAATATTAATACTAGCATAGTTGTTAGTTTTTGTGTCATTACTAAAGGACCCCTCAAATTGTTGCCTGTAGCTACGGCTACGGGCTTGCACGTGTGATAGCGGAGTAGCAAGATTACGAGATTATAGTTGGAGGATTTTTTTTTTAAATAACAGAATGTGCACTGGTTTTTCAATGCAGAATTTTTTCACTTTTATAAGTACCACAACTACTCGACTGCTCTTTATTGTTCTGTTAATAAACATTATATTCCCCAGTTCGCTTATTGCTTGGCCAGTCGCCTGTAGTTATTAGCTGCTTGAGCAGACGATTATTGTGGTAATGGTGCTGTTAAAACAACGCGTGGTGCCGGAGTAAAGCAATAACTGCATATTACGAGTATCTCTAACGATATCCCGAGGTATATTAGAATCAACGAGTAGAGCGGTTCAGAAAACTCTATGTTCGTTCTAACTGTTTAATGTTGGTTGAAAACGACACTGATCTAACCATAAGTGAGAAACTTATGTAAATGTCCAGCTTGTATGTAGCAGGATCGTGTCCGTAAAGATAAGTCGTCGTTCCATATTCTAGAAATGATTAAGTCCCAAATTAATTCTTTGCACTACTATTAACATACAAAATATAATTTAGGAATTTAAATTTTAACCAAATATGCTTTTACAGGACACAGACCGAGGCTTTCTATAAACTTTATACTTATGAGGAAACTTTTACGAAGTTTATCATCATCATCATGACATGCTGACGTAATCTAAAGGCTTTTTAGTATGACACGAAACTGATGTTGTTGAGGAATAGTTTGGTTGGAGAAACTATCGAAATACTAAGGTATACGGTAAGCCGTATCGTACCTTAGTACTTACCTTAGTACATAACATCTTTGTAACTGTGTTCTAGCAAATAAACATTTCTGATTTGCGTCCAGTCATGTGTAGGACGTATGTTTGGAGCTTTCAGCACTTATTGGAAGCTTTTTACGTTGAACGGCACCGCTTGTGTTCAAAACATAATAGGTATGTGCATGTACATCTCTAAGTTTTTTTAATTAACTTTATTATTGTTTTTAATTGGGATTCGAACCTGGATCATCTGGCTCTACGCGACAAGTATGCTAACAACTGTATCACAGAACTCCAGAGCAAATTTCAGAGCAAATTTCGATTGCTTGCATACACCAATAGTGGTGTAGTAGTGCTCTATGTTTATTAAAATAGTGAAAATGATAATTTAAATATTATAAATAAACGACAAATACTCTTTTGTTGCAGGTAAGTTCAAAAATGTGGAGTCAATTTATGCTATTGCCAAAGAGGTAAGTAAAACGCTTTAAAATGTTAAAATACTTTTTTCTAAGTGTCTACCTACACTCTTGCGCAAAGCCCGGTTTGACGGGAGAAATTACTAAGACAATTTTTTTGGGTAAATATTATCGTGGTTTCTTAGCTTTCTACATGCTAAAGGAGCGGCCACATCGCTACGTATGCGTACCCTTTTATCGCATGCTCTCCACACCGCTGCTCAAAATACGCAGACGTGCGGTCAACGTCACGACTTTTGGTGGAGATCATGCGGTAAAGTAAGAATTAGAATAATTTTACTGTTGAGCTGTGTAATTATTATACATACTCGTATTTGGACAGATAGTCCTGATATTTACGGCACGTCACTGCGATTCCGCACCGTTTGCGTATTTTAAGCAGCGGGTGTGGAGAGCATGCAGTAAAAACAGTGCGCATACGATGCGTTACTGCGATTCCGTAACCGTTTTTTAAGGAGCGGTGTGGCGGCTCCTTAACTACGTCTGTCGTATACAGTGGGCATTAGAGCGCTGCTAGCGCTGCTGCTCATTTTCAGGTGAGCTCCCATGTCGCTTTAATAACCCAGAGAAAGAGACGGGTGACTTATTTAGGTAAGCGTCAAACGTGAAGAAAACTTTATTACTAAAATTTTCAAACTGCTTTTTAGAATTCCGTAGCCAAAATGGTAATAGTCGAACCCTTATAGTTTCATCATGTGCGTCTGTCTGTCCTTACGTCATTTCACAGAAATTACACTCGAAGTCTGTGATTGAATATTGTAAGTATTATTGTTGAAATTTAGAGTATCTTGTAAAAGACGCTACGTAGTTCGATAGTTAAACACACAAACATCACGCCTGTACTTATTCCCAAATGGGGTAGGCAGAGCACACGGAACGTTACCGCTTCGGAGCCACTTTTAGCAATTTTAGGTTTCAAGTTTGACAAAAACGGTACAAAATAGTGACAGGTTGCTAGCCTGTCGCCTACGGTATACCTTAACCTATATCCTCAGTCGCCTCTTACGACATCCACGTAAGAAATGGAGAGGTGTAATTCTAACCTGACACCACACGGATTGATAGTTAAATAGTGAAAATAAATATTTCTAGAGGGTTACTCTATGCATGCAATAGAAGAAGGACTATAATATTCCCGAACTACTGCATTTCTTTGTAGTGTCGGCTACGGGACCCTGCACTGAGCATAGTCCAACGCGCTCTTAACCGGTTTTATATAAAACAATTAATACTTTCATCTCCATCTAAAGCGCATTCAGTGAAAAATTGCCAGCTTTCCAAGTCTAGAAAAACTTCCAGCGGCAAATTAGAAAGAACCGGCGCTTAGCACCCGCAGACGAGCCACCGGAAATTGTGCAACCGTCCCGACCACTAACTTTTAACCGCTATCATTTTTATCATTCGAAAGTAAACCAAGTTTCCCGACACTTGTCCTACTGTCGACGATGAACGAGAAGCGCGTAGAAGCGATACGAGCGAGCAAGGAAAAGCGAGTAGGTATTTAGTTCCGACAGTTCTGTCGCTGGACTCTATAGTGTACAGTCAGAATCAAAAGTAGCTGTACACTTTCGTACTTTGTTGTTTTACAGGCAAGTACTAAACGCCATGCAAGATTGTCAATGTGTCAATGCGACAGAGTAAAAAAGTGATCCGCTACTTTTGATGCTGACTGTACAAGTGTAAGGAGCCAGTCCCAACGGCAACGAACTATCGACTATTTTCATATTGATTTACATGCTTAAAAAACGTACAATAGATACAGATAATGTCGGGTGCCCCTTGAAATGTCGACAAATTATTTATCGAATTTCATTTCATCGAAAACAATTTATAGAATATTCAATACTAATATTTTCTCTTGGTCCGTTGTCCGGTGAAAACAACGGACGTCTATAAGCGGCCTTAGAGTGTGAACAGCGATTAACTATAATTATATGAATCTCTTTTATATCTAGACACGTATATAATGTATTGTTTGTTTTTAAAGGGAAAAAGCGGTTTTGGAACATTCTATCCGTTTCCCTAAACATCTGTTCCCGTCACTAACTTTTCCTAAATAATCCGTTTCTCAAAATTTGTCTTGATACCTGTTCCCCAAAACACCCGTATTTAATACGTAGGCTTGTGTATTGTGAAACCTCTTTACTTAGAAAACGGAAAATGTCAAACGGATCTTATGGCATACGGGTGCTACGAGAAACGGTTCTTATGGTATACGGTCAATTTAGGAAACTGTTATTTTGGAACGGGTGTTTTGGTAAAGGGTATTTTGGGAAAAAGATGGCACGTTCCGAAACCGAAAAAGCAGTGTATATTCAGGTTATCGTTTCCTCGTCGGCAGTGAGACTAATACCTAACTCCAACGCAGCTCCCGGCTGGAAACTCCCAGTGTGGCAGCCCGACTCGCTGTAGCCGACGACGTTATGCAGATTAGCGGCGACTTTCATTATAAATCACTTTGAACGTCTCCACTTGAAATAATTATGGTTGCTCTTAATCAAAAGGGCCGGCTGGGACGGTTTTTTTAATAACGCAACTTTTTAAATTATGCAGCGGGAGAATTTAGAATGCGGTCCCGTGTTTTATGAATAGGTATTTTCAAAGTGTTTTTCGATGTGGAATACGTTAGGCACTGGCTGTGATGTTTTAACAGAAATTCGTTGAGTGCAAGCACGGTCTTAGCCAGTGCATTATTGCTTTTACTTTTCTCTTCCTTTTTGACAGAAAAAATGTCTAATAATGACAGTAAAACTAATTTTACTGCTGCACGGTGAAAATATGAATATAATAAGCTCTAAAAAGTACATAATGGTTTGGGGATTTCAGTTTTCTTTGTTATATTCATTGTATAACTCTTTATTCATGATTTAAATTGTTAAGACTTCTGCACAGAATAAATAATTTGCTCTTGATGAAGGTTGTTGACTACAAACTCAATTATAACACCCACGGTGCCTAGATTTTTAAAACAAAACACTACGAACAAAAAATTTGAAAAATACTACAAATTTATTTCTTATACCTATTTTTAAACGAAACATTTCAGTCTATCCACGATTTTTATCACAAAAACTACACAAAATCCTACTCTCGCTTTTGCCTTCATAGGAACAAAGTTTTAATATGAATAAAGAAAAAATATACTTAGAGCCTTAGTCCTAAGTTACTGAACCCGTCCACCCGAACGAAAGAATCCTGGTTTATATGTAATAGTCAAAAAAATAGGCGATTAAGATTACATGTTTTTCTCGTAGTGAAAATTGTATGAGCATGCAAAATAAATTCTTTTAATTCAAACAAAAGGTCGTAGTAACATAGTGATCTAATTACTTAGACAATACGGTATTTGACAACTCCTGATTTTGCCATATCCTAATATTATTATGAAAATATAGATATACAGATAGTGTTTAGCGAAGAGAAAAATTAAATCGGTTGAAAATTGGATTTAGTGATTTTTTTTTAAATCTATATACCTGTCACTTTCTCAAACGCTTGTATTTCAATATAATCGCTTGTTCGTGAAATATAACCCTACGTTCACAATAACCCTGAAGTCATCTGCCGCAGCGGGTGTCGATGAGTCGGAGCGGTGTTATTACACGTCTCAGTGCCTCTAATTGCTCGCCGCTGCCTTGTTGCTGTTTATGAACTCCCTCTTATTGTAACGGGAAAATGAACGGCCGGCAACGTTAGCTGGCGGTTCCGGTTACTTAATTGAAGTTTCTTAAAATTAAAATTCGAACTCTTTGTGATTTGAAATTGTTGTATAGTGAAATTAAACCTGTTCAATGATAAGTAGTTAGACACGTCGAAATATCTGGAGATAGTTAAATACAGGATGGCTAATGTAGAAAATATGCCTAACAACCGACCCGCCTCAACTTCGCACGCGTGGAATTTTTCAAACAAAAGATTTTCCCATTTTTCAGCTTCATTTAATAGAAAATACACCCGCGCGCAGCCGGATCGCGTCGCTAGTATTATGTTTCATATAATAAACCTTCCGTGAATAAACATCTATTATAGCTAATGGTGAAAACCGCATTTAAATCTATGTATGACTTACTCGTTTAAAAAATCTGAGCGTATAAGACCTCCGGAAATGACTTTTTGTACTCCATCCATCCATCCATCCCAGCCTTTATACGTCCCACTGCTGGGCACAGGCCTCCTCTCAGAACAAGAGGGCTTGGGCCATAATTCCCACGCAGGCCCAGTGCGGATTGGGAACTTCACCCGCACCATTGAATTGCTTCGCAGATTTGTGCAGGTTTCCTCACGATGTTTTCCTTCACCGCAAAGCTCGTGGTAAATATCAAATGTAATTCCGCACATGAATTTCGAAAAACTCAGAGGTGCGAGCCGGGGTTTGAACCTTGAGAGGCAATAGGTCAAACCACTAGGCCACCACGGCTTCTTGTACTAAATACACATAATTATGAAGATGAATCTTTTTTGTTTAATGAAAGAAACTTACAATCTCAAAAGCAGACCACAACTAACGTTCCGTCGTAACGCAGCAGAATTTTCAATTGAAAAAGTTGAAAACCTCAGCCTTTACGGCGTCCCACCCGATTGCTTTCAAGCGGTTTTCGAGCACGTAAACAGGGCAATTTTCCAGAGAGGCAGGGGGGTTGTACCGGCGTCACTCATTACACGTCCCACTGCCTAATTGCTTCCCGCTGGCTGCCGCTGGCCTCTCGCACACCGTATATATTGCGCTTGTGCCATAATGACGCGAGTGTCTAAAGAGAACTGATGCCAGTCTTCCACTGCAGTTGGAGTGGACTCCGTACGGTATGTGTTTCCGCTGTAAGGTACACGTTCCAGTGCTCGACATAATAATACCCAATAGTTGACATTGACACCTCGATATTGCTTCTATTGATTGACTTTTTACCCGACTGCAAGGAGAGGTATTGTTTATAATAGCAACTATATGACCGTGTTTCTATCAGAGATGTAGCAAAGAATATGTTTAATTTATTGAATCAGGCGTTACTTTGCGGAGGTCCATATCAATGAACTAAAGAAAGAAAGAATTTATTTGGCTCCAAAAATGTACCACTAAAACTAAGACTAGAACTAGCACTAAAACTAAAAGAATTTCTTGCTCTTGTTAGAGTCTAACAACTGGTAGCATGTTGTACGGTTGTGTTACTCTGAAGATGAGCTCTGGTTGAGTTCAAAACGCGTCAGTGTGGTGTGGTGTTGGTGATAGATGGGTTTGTGTGATTTGTGTGTGTTCTTACAGTGTGGACGTGGAGGAACTGCATGAACACGCATATTTTGCATAAGCTTAGTATCGTAAGGTCGCGGGTGAGCAAGGAAATTCTTTTAGTTCAGGAATATGTTTGCCAGGAACCAATTCCAGTTCATCTACGCTCCGTAGAGTTGTTTGCCAGTAGAACTGCGTTGAGCAAGGGTAGGTAAATAAAGCGTACTTACCTATAGGTTAACAGACAAACACACATTCCTCACAATACATCCCCGCTCATCTCTGGCGAAAACTCAGCCTTTTGAACCAAGTACACACAGCGACATGCATGCGCAAACGGTTTGTGCAAAAATTGACGCAAAAACTGTATGGCATCCAAGAGGATTGGATTTTGCGCAAGTATGATGAAGTGTGTACACACCTTAGACCCTTAAACCCTTAAGTGGGTGATAGACATCCGAACTTAAAGTACGCGGTTTTTAAGTTTGCGAGCCACGAGCAAGATTTTAAACCGGTTGGACTGCCGACGGTTTTAAAGTACGCGTACTTACGGTGAGATACGGGCGAAAAAGGTCGTCGAGCCATAAGTACGCAAACTTGCTCGTACGTCTCTCACCCACTTTAGACCCTAAGAACAGTGCACAGAAATCTGATGACCACTACTTAAGCCACTTTTCGACAATTTTCCAAGCTTTTTTAGTTAATTTTGGGTATCGCAGCATTACAAATGGATCTACTTAGAGCTTGCACGATAGTTCTCGCTTTATCTAACAAGGCTTAAATAATAAATACGCTCGTAGTTCACCAAAGTTTCTGTGACGTCACGGCTCCCGCGGTGCGATGACGAAGCTTCCTGGGTTATTTATTAGGATCTGCTCTCGTGACAGAAAAATTAAGACAATACCCATTGTTACCCATCTTAATTTGTATGCGATATTCTACTAATTGTATACGTAAATGCGAAAGTGAATATGTCAAAGTCAAAGTCAAAATATCTTTATTCAATTTAGGCTACAACAAGCACTTATGTTTGTTTTAATATGTGTTACCTGGAGAAGGATTTATAAAGAACAATAGTACTCATAATAGAAACCTTGTAGATAACTCATTCCTCGAGAAAAGTCCTCGAGTTGCGACCACGAACCGGAAGACGAAGCCTTGGTAGGGTTCTCTGGCGATTTGTCGTTCATTGTGGCGGTCTAAGGCGGAGGCCTTTGTTCAGCAATGGATGTCTTACGGCTGAATCTGATGATGATGATAATGATGGTGGTGATAAAAACATTTGGAATGGACTTTGTGTGGGAGATACGTCTTTTGTAACGACGTTTAAAAAAAAACAATATTGCTTAACTATAAACAATTTAGGCAACTGTAACACTAAAGCGAAGGATCGTGATAAGTACTTGTGCAATTGATGTTGGGTTTGATTACAATTCCAGTAATAAAGCTGCCGTTAATTACATTGGGGTTGCGTGATTCCAATTGAAATGGAGGTTTTAGTATTTCAGCCTTTTGTAGATTTGGTTTTGATGGGATTTGGAATTAATTATTAATGATTATTTAACAGATTATCCGATTGTTTATTAAGTAAGTATGCATTTGTAAAACCGAATGCTGATTTGCTCCGTATAAATAGTAATAAATTAACGATCGAAGTACTAAATGTATGTTTTCTAATTTAATTCCCTGTTAATTTGCCAGTAGTTTTATGTTTAGGCATTAAAGGCAATTAAAATTTAAATCATAAACTGACATCCCTAGACCAGGTTTAACTTCTTTTTTTTTACTAAGTACATAGAACGTACTAATACATACATCTGACACTATGTAACACGCATTAAATAAAGTACTTGGAAAAGGATGAAGTTTGTAAGTAAGCGATGAGGTTTAAAAAGTACCTACCTACATTGTTTTGTATTCTTAATTTTCTTCTGTTATAACAAACAACAAAGGTTTTTCTTTTTCTTTTTGCGGTACGGAACCCTTAAATATTTTGCAATTAAGCTGCAGAAAGCTCGTTTACCTACGTCTTTTTAGGATTCCGTACCCAAAGGGTGCCAACGGAACCCTATTACTGAGACTTCGCTGTCTGTCTGTCTGTCTGTCCGCCCGTCCGTCTGTCACAGGGCTCTATCTCTTGAGTCGTAATAGTTAGACACTTTAAATTTTCACAGATTATGTACTAGGTACTGTGGCCGCTGTACGTAACAACAAATACTATAGTCAGAATAAGATAAATATTTAAGGGGGGCTCTCATACAACAAACGTGATTATTTTGCCGTTTTTTTTGCTTATGTCTATTTATTTTATAAGCGACATTAGACTCCCGAAAATATACTCAACTTTAGGTCAGCTGGTAGGTAAATAAAGCGACTGCCACACAAGAGTATCGCATCTTTTACGTAGTGACTATTATATGATCTATGGTGTTTTGGTTGTACTACTGGACGCCCGTGCTCCTATTATGAGCTCACTGTTAAAGGCCGCAGCGGAGACAAGCGCCGTACCGGTTCATCAATGATGCAGGGGTCGCGGGCGGCTGTGGTTCATCAATATTGCAGGGCGACCGCAACCCCCGCGCTGCGACCCCTGGCCTAGATGACAATGGTACTGTGGAGGACTAAGCCGATGTACGTATTGTTTGAGGACCGCTTGTAGTTGATTCGGGGTGGTATTGTCAAGGAATAAGTAGAATACATAAAATTTGGTTTGGTATGGAAACGGGACACGCTGATCATAAGTATATACTCGTAAATCAACTCAGTATAGTCACGACCGGATCGCCAAGAAAATAAAATATAAATATAAAACAATACTTAATAAATAACTATCATGGGACACTTCGAACACTTGACACTAATTGACCTAGTTCCAAAGTAAGCAAAAGTTGTTTTAAGGTGTTAGGCAACGGATAATTTTATGAAACAATAATAAGTAAATAAATCAAAATCGACGCCACCTGGACTAGTCCCAAACTTTTTTTATTTTTTTATTCCACTAAAATCAATAATAAATAAGTACCTGGGCGACTGAGCTTTGCCCTGTATTTTTTATTATTATTATTTTTTGTATTTTTTTTCTTTAATTGTATAATATAGTTTTTAAGTATTTTATTTGTAATTATATTACTTATTATGAAAAAAATACTTTCTGCCAAGTGCCTTGCGGCGCATTCTTCTTGGCAATGATGGTCTTTCCGAAAGCGCTGGTAGTTTAAAAAAATGACGTGTAAAAGTGCCCATTGCGGCCTATTTACTGAATAAATCATTTGAATTTGAATTTGAATTTGAATTTTGAATTTGAATTTGCTCGGGCTAAAACTCGGTAAGTAACAATCGTTTTCCCAGAGATAAGACCAAGTTAGATCGATTTTTCATCCCCGAAAGCCGTTTTGGAGATCTCCGAAATATATTTATATATATACAAGAACTAGCTTTTGCCCTTTGCTTCCCCCGCGTGGAATTCGGTTATCGCGCACTGTTCCCTCGGAAACTTTGCATTTTTGCAGGATAAAAAGTAGCTTATGGCACTTGTCCCACCGCCGACGATGAGCGAGAAGCGAGCAGAGCGAGTAACTAGAAACGAGTGGGCGAGCAGTGAAAAGCGAGTGTTCGAGCACGACGGGCGATTACTCGCTCCACTCGCTCGAGCCGGGTATTGCTGAGCTAGTTTTATAGCTCAGCGAGTTTTATAGCTCTTGTCGCTGCGAAAAAAAGATGTAAGAGCGAGTTCTCGCCGGCAGTGTGAACCGCCAGCGATCAACTATTAATATATATGTCTCTTTTACTCACACAGGAACTTATATCTTTTGTTCGTTTCTTGAGCGAGAAAATAGTCGATAGCCAATCGTTTCCTCGCCGGCGGTGAGACAACTGCCTATATCACTAAAGTTGCTTATGTTAAAGGGATAAGTTCGCCTTTGTACATATATTTCATTGTTTGTCATCTGTGTTTGTTTACTTATTTTGTACAATAAAGAGTTTACATACATACATACATAACATACTCTCTGGCCCACAAACTATCTCTATGCCACAATCAGACGGACAAACATACACACTAACATACAAACACACACACTTTCGCATTTATAATATTAGTATGGATGGATCAGTATGGATTGCTCATTTAGAGGTATTAGATAATAATAATAATAAATAAATAGATGGAGACATACTTAAATGCATACTCAACAGCCGAAACTCGAGAATTTTTTAATCAAATATCTAACCCGACCAGGGATGGAACCGTCGCTCCATTACATGACTGTATATTTTAATTGAAAACATTTTTCAGTTCTTTACAGCAATATAAGTAGTTGTAGATGGGAAACAATAATGTACGACTCGGAATGTACGCGCAATATTTTAATGTACGACGTGAGCAAATAATGCATCGGATTCTCACGTTGTACAATATCATGGTCGCGCATTATCAGGCCGTACAAAATATTGCGCGCGCTGTAATTTTATATACGTAGGTAGTGATAATGTACGACGTGATAATGTGAATCCAATCGATTCGAATGACTAAATATGGCAATGGCAGCAAGCGAGCGAGCGAAGCGAGCGAGCAAGATGGGTCAGAGCAGAAATGACTCGGTTAGGTTAAGTTCAGAAGGCAAGACGGGAGCGAAGCGCAAGGTATTTTTTTGCATAAGCCGAGAAAATCTGTTTTTGCTTATCAAAAACTAGCTCGTGCTAGTAGTTCGGTACGGGGTGATAATACATCCGTGTACATAAGCACGGATTATCAGGCCGTTCATTATTTAAGCATCAACAAGTCGTACATTAACTACACCTGTTGTACATGACACGGTATAATAATGCTTATGCGACATATTCTCTGGTACATTGTTAGCTAGCTGTTTGACCGCATAGTGAGAATAGCGAGAATAGCGAGCACAGCGTGTAGGAGTGCAGAGCTCGTTAGCCGCCGTTGTTTGAAATATGACGCGTAAAAACAGATGTAAAACATACATTCAAAATTTGAAGCTGGTTTTACCTATAGCTACTTGCATAGTAACTATTTTTTTTAATCAAATAGCTGGCAAACAAGCAGGCGGGGCATCTGATGGTAAGTGATCACCGCCGCCCATGGGCACCTACAGCATTATTAGGACTGCGGGTGCTTTGCCGGCCTAAAAGGGGGAGCGTGTAAAATGGGGGAAGGGGGTTGGGCCTACAGCCTCTCATTTATTTATTTATAATTTCACAAAACTTAATCTATCCTTACAAATAAATATGCCCAATGCGATAGACAAGAATAAAATGTGTAGAGTGTAGAGGATTGTGGGTACTACAAAGCAAGGCTCATAGCTCAAAAATTTTAATGTTTTGTGTACAAAATAGCGGGCCACATCACTCGAAGAACAGAAGACCGTTGAGGGTGAAAAAACATCGAGTGGCGACCACGACCCAGAAAACGAAGCGTTGGCAGTCCCACTAGGTGGACTGACAACATATTACTAAAGTTGCGGCAACCGGTGGATGCAAGCGGCGAGTTGTCGTTCATTGTGGCGTTCTAAGGAGGACGGGGGAGGATGAACAGAGGATGCCTTTCGACTAATGATAAAACTTAAAGCTTTGAATAGTCGATTATCTTTAATCTTGTCTTTGTTTTCCTGTTAAACGTGTTTTTCTTATTAACTCTCTCTCTCTCTCCAATCCTTGCTAGTGCAAATGTCGATGTGTGTGTAATATCGATGTGGAAATTTAGTTTATTTAAAGCTCTATAATATAGTTATAAGTATAGTTCATTATCATCATTAATTTAAGAGCTTAGCTCTTGTCGGTGGAGTAATCGCTACTCTTTTCGGTTCTCTGCCAGCGTTTTCAGCTCCTGATACGACATGACATTGACTTTTTCCTTGGCTTGATCTATAAATGACCGTCTCGGCCTTCCCCTGCCTCGCCTGCCTTCTATTCGCCCTTCCAAAATACTTTTTATGTAACTGTCATGTCGTATCAGATGCCCCAGCATATTCCCTTTCCTATTTTCAATCGTCCTCAACAGCCGCCTTTCCTTTTCCACCAACTCTAAAACCTAGCATAGTTCTAGAGCTTTAAATAAACTAAATTGTAACGTCGACATTATTAGCACTCATGAACTTGTTGTCAAGCAATGGATGCTTCATTTTAATTGGCGTGCAGTTCGCTCGAGCAGAACCAATTACAGAGTCAGGTTGCATGTATGCAATATGCGTTACGTGGAATTGACTCTGTTATATGTATAGTCCACCAAGAAACTTTATTACCACCCTTAGATATAGGATAAGCAAATCACGAGCTACTTGACACTGATGAGGACTTCTTGAAAGGCGAAGATCGCTAGATGGCGTTAGTGTCGTGAGGTCTGTTTGACGTTACAGTCTCGCTTGCGATTGGCTCATTTAGGTATTTAACAAATCTGAAACGTTACACAAATGCTGTCTAAACTATATGGTGTTACCTGCGCGTACCTACTACCCGAACCCCTATTTAAGTACTAGTAAGTAAGTAAGTAAATAAAATAATAATATAGTAGTAGTTAGTAGTAATAAGTGTAGTAGTAGTAGTGGTTTAAGTAGTAGTAGTTATTTTAACTTAGTTTATTTTATTATGACTGTAACGTATTTTTTTATTTATTTGTCTTTGTAATTAATTTATTCAATGTATATTAAATAAATTGTATTATTTAAGGGAATGTATTCCTTAAGTGAACATTAACGAGTCAATTATTCAATATTGCGTGGTAGGTATTCCTGTCCTATTAATAGTGTTGTTGGAGCTCAAAAGACCAGTAAGTGGAAAGTTAGTTCACTGCTAAAGTCAGAGCCACTTAATGTTAGGAAATCCTTGGCAACAAAGAGCTTCTTCGATTACGAGTATAAAGGAAATATTGAACCTTTTAGGTTATTATTTTTAACTTGAACCGTTCGTAGGTATGTGTGTAAACACTATACCTATTGTAAAATTAAAGAAAAAAAACAGAATTGCCAAACGAGATATCATGTACAAAAATAAGCGTATCCCTTTAAGGAATGTTTACCAGTTAACCTTTGAGTAGATAAGATCGAACCGATGACACAGCCTGGTAAATGCTATGGAGTATAAATATGTATATTATAATAACGCACAATCAGATTGTTAATAAGTTATTCGATTGAACTTTATAGATTCCGTATTCTTTACGCACGGCACCCAGATCACCAAATAATGATCATCAAATTACTTCATCATCATCATCTTCATCTCAGTCGTAGGACGTCCACTGTGTTGGACATAGGCCTCCTCCATAGACCTCCAGTTGCTTCGGTTGGGCTCGGCCTGCATCCACCGTGAACCCGCGGCTTTAACCAGGTTATCCGTCCATCTCGTTGGTGGACGTCCTACGCTGCGCTACGCTGCATCAAATTATTATTACTACTCGTACATAATTCATCACCATTTTTATAGAGCATTTCTGATGGTTTCGTCAGAACGCCACACAGTAAGTATCCGTCTGAGGTCTGGCTCTCGACGCGCCGCGCATCGGAATTGCTAATGCACTCGTTGTTTGTCTGTCACATCCACGGGCGTGTTTTGATGCCTGTACTCGCACGCAAATAGGAGCGGGAACAATACCCCGCGTGTTGTTTTGTGGGAACGCGTCAGCTGTTTTTGCGTTAATCATAATATTTTTAATAGGTTGTGATTCACAAGGGTCCATATCAGCTAACATTATTGTTGCAAGTAATAATGGATTATTTTGTCATAATGTATTGTGTGTCGTAACTTTTTTTTCTCTGAACCAGTTAATTGAATTGGTGTAACTATAACCTAACCTCAGCAACTTAGAAAGTTGAAAAAAACACTGTCATTTCAAAATTAAATATCTCAAAAATTTGCGCTTCGGGCAGAAAAAAATATGACTAACAAAAGTTATGACAAACTTTACATTTTGATTTTCAAAACTTAGGCGATTATACGCATCCGATTTACAAACTATACAATAAATATCTAGTTTGGTGAACAAGTATTTAATTGACCTTCTGAAAATATATATATTTTTCAATCTTGCACTAAACACGTACATATTTATTGAATCAGTTACTTTGCGGAGGTCATATCATGAACTAAATACTAATCGCTGAGTAAAAACTATTTTACATTTACTTACATAACCACTTTAAAAAAATCTTTCCATATTAGTTTCTTAAACTATAATAAAGTTCCATTCCATCTTTCTTATTATTTAAAAAGTTTTGATTTGAGTACTCAAACGTAAATTTACTTATTTAATTTTATTGTAAGTTAAGTAGTTCCAATTAAATATAACACAATTTATTTTGTTTATGTTGAAACTTAAGTATTTTATTTGTCTTTAGGTACGTTATGTCTTTAATTTCCGATTTCCAGCTCTCACTCTGTTGCGAGTACGTCTGAAGTCTCGAGAGGTAAACAGTTGCGCATCAGAATTGCAAATGCGCTGCACAATGTTAATAGAATTCCCGCATTAATCTGTTGGCGACTACTTACCTTCATGCTTTTATGTCGGTAAATTACTGGCACTTGAGGTATCCCATCTTAGGCCTCTAGGTTGGCAACGCATCAGCAATACCCCTGGCATTGCAGATGTTTATGGGCGGTGGTGATCTCTTGCCATCCCACCCACTTGCTCGTTTGCCATCCAGTCGAATAAAAAAAATATATTATGTAAGAAACTTTCTTTATGCAGTTTGCGGGAAGTTTTAAGTATCCAGCTTATACGTAACTATATTTTTTACTTACTCCATCTCTTCCCGTTGGTGTCCTAAAAGGCGAATTAGTTTTTGGTGAAAATTTCATTTTCAAACTCAAACTCACAACATTTATTGACAAGAAAAACTGTAAACTAAATAGATTTTTAATATAAACTTTTTTTGCTGACTGTACTTGCATTGTCATTCAAACTACATTTGCATACCAAATTTCTAGTCGATGCCATTAAACGTTGAAAAGTTTCGGCCTGCGGAGGCGATCCTGGCTGGACTACCAGGATGTCACTATTAGATTATTGTATTGTCACGCAATTTACCTACATAAGCATGCCAAATTTCAAGACAATCCGACTATTGGAAGTTGGTCGAATTTAACTTGCAAGATTTGATGAGAAACATCGGGACAGGTGAAACTAAATAAAAGCTTGTAATATAAAGGGCATGATGTGATAGTGCACAGCAGCCCTCTCTATTGTCAACTATAAACTCCGGACACCAGGGTAGAAGGCAAGACCAGGGGAAACCACCAGTCTTTTCCGAAGAAAGTCGTCCTGTTCCCAAGAATGTAACCTGCCAAAATATTACCGAAGAATTAGAACCTAACCAACAAAAAGTTGGACAACCTCCGACTTTGTCACTTCAAAGTTCAATATCACAAAAACAGCTTAGCCGATTATAATGAAACATATCTTAGAACTATTGCTAGAAAACCTGATTTCTAATAAAAAAAACTGCATTCAAATCCGTCCACCCGTTTAAGAGCTACCGTGCCGCTATGTGTGTATACACATATCGGTCAAACTTATAACACCCCTCTTTTTGCGTCGGAGGTTAAAAACAACCCTGTATTGATTGTCACGCTCTGCTCCACTTCCTCATGAAGTAGAGAAGGCGGATTTTTGTATAAAAATCACATGCAAAAGAAACTGTGTTACAGATGCTGGTGACAATTCTCGCCCTGGAAATGTCGTCGGTTGATTGATGAGACGTGCGTGCGCACCCTGCGTCGTTTACGTTTAATACTTAGACCATAACGCAGCCTGGCGGGTTCGAAGGGCAGGCCGCGCCTTGGTCTTCGCTAACTATGATGATGCCGATGTGAAGGCAAACCATCTCCCGAGGCCCTGAGATTGGTCTGGACAGCTGCCGCCTCCTGTGGTCAGCTCCCGCCGGTTTCTTGTGAAGGTTGAGGTTATGTCGTTGAAATTAAACCACGATTGAGTTCACCACTATATTTTCACGTTACAAATGCTTATCTCTAAAACTATGAATGAGATGACTTTAGATTTATTAAATGACACAAATTGACACTGAGAGCTCGGCTCTGACCCTGAGCGCTTTTGAACGTGCAACGTCTCCGAATGACTCTGAATGACTGCCCGGTCCATAGACATAGGTACATAGGCTGTTACAATAATAACTGATTTAAGGGTCTATCACACATTTCCATAAAGTGACTTCTACACGACCCACTATGTTACGTTTTGCGTAAACAGATGCGGTTACGCGGTATCTACAAGCTTGTAGTGTATCTTGTCAAACGTGGAAGTACACAGATATTAATACAGGTAGATATTCGTAGAGATGACAGGACTCCTGTATTATAATTAAGCCCACGTTAATTGCCAAATAATAAGCTTAATATAATTACGCGTACGGAATATCACTGGCTTTGCTGACGCGCCACGGCCGTAATTACCATTCGACCTACTTGCAACTAATACATGTGTAATGAAGTTAATTGCCTTCGATGATCAGCCAAACGGCAGATAATTGAAGGTTCCCCGGGATATTGGAGTATTCTGATTACTGGGAAAGCTGGCAAGTTAAGGGTCGGAAGGTAACGATTATTATCAAAAATATTACACTTAAAGTTGATGTCATTTGGAACTCGTTTGAATCTTCAGGAAAAGGAAGAATACTGACGAGTAGCTTTCTGGTTGTACTGTACTTTCCGTATTTTTGATATAACTTTAAGAGTGGTGATCTCTTACCATCAGGAGACCCACTTGCTCGTTTGCCATCTAGTCGAATAAAAAAAAAGTAGTAGTAAAGGCACTATAACAAACACACTTTCATAATATTTTATTAAAAAATACGACTTTTTTACCCCACTGCGAAGAAGGAGGGTTATGTGTTTGACTCGTATGTATTTACTTATATAAAAACCCCCGATATTGCCACTTCAAAGTTCAATATCTCAAAAACGGCTAAGCCGACTTTGATAAAACGAGCCTAAGAACCATTGCTCGAAAACCTGCTTTCAAATAAAAAAACTGCATTCAAATTGGTCAACCCGTTTAAGAGCTACAGTGCCACAGACAGACACACATAGTGGGTGGTCAAACTTATAACACCCCTCTTTTTGCGTCGGGGTTAATAAATTAGCACAGACGGCAACAGCTACATGATCACTACTTTGTTTTTGTTCGAAACGTCGCACTTGTTCACGTAACAACTACCACAGACCCGCTACTCCCTCTTGTCGAATGAAGGGTCCACGAAAAGAACGAGTCTAGTCACCTAAGCAACTTTTTGAGTTGTAGCTCTTTAAAAGTTAGTCACGAACAATGACTATGGTTACCATTTTATTTTGAAAGTTAAAAATAGTAGATTGTACAACAAGAGCATAAAACGAGCTGTTTTACCCGAGACGTTTATATAGCCACCCAAGCCGGTACGGCGAAGATGGATAGACACGTCGAGGGCAAAATGGGTTTAATGCTCGAGTTCTACACTCTACTTTTCACTTCGATGGCGAGGAAATGAAATAGTAGCAGTGGAAACAATTGTTCACTTACTATGTACCTTTTATTGTACATGCATAAACTATATAATTATATTTTTTTAATTTTATTGGTTTAATTTCATCTCAAATCAAAATCACAAATCGTTTTATCGTGAAGGAGTAACCAATACTCGCTAACTTTCGCATTTATTAATATACTCATAGTAGCATTAATTTTTATAAGCAACTTGTTTGAGAACGAACTAAAATGAACTATGTACAAATAAACGAATTTCTCTGCTCACCCGCGACCTTATGATAGCTAAGTTTATGCAAGATATGCGTGTTCATGCAGTTCCTCCACCTCCACACTGTAAGAACACACACAAATCACACAAACCCATCTATCACCACCACCACAATACAATGACGCGTTTCGAACTCAACCAGAGCTCATCTTTAGAGCAACACAACCGTACACCATACTGCCAGATGTTAGACCAGGTGTTTTGCGGGTAAGCAAATATTTTTATTTAGTTCATTGATATGAGAAGTAACGCCTGATTCAATAAATTAACTTGTTTGAGTATCACCATAAACATTCGTCATTACATACCTAATCGTACAACGATCGGAATTGGCAGATTAATAAGCGGATGGGTCGTAGATCAAACTCAATTATGTATGCATACAACGAAATTCGTTTCAGGCCGGGCCTGCGCCGTGCCGTCAATATTTGATTCATAGCAAATTATTCATTATCATTGCCGTCCTATAAAATTAGTGCAAAATAACAATAATGGTGTTGTAATGTCACTGTCATCGAGTCCGTGCCGTGCCCGGTTTTTAACCCCCGACGCAAGAAGAGGGGTGTTATAAGTTTGACCGCTATGTGTCTGTCTGTGGCACCGTAGCTCTTAAGCGGATGGACCGATTTGAATGCAGTTTTTTTTTGGCTTTCTAGCGATGGATCTTAGATAAAATATGTTTTACCGAAATCGGTTCATCCGTTTTTGAGATATTGAACTTTGAAGTGATAAAGCTAGGTCTAGGTATGGCAATATCAACCATCTGACACAACACACATACCAATTACCTTAACGTAATATTTACCGTTCACGTAATAGTGAATAGGAAATCCGTTAAATAAACATTCAGCGATGGGATATCGGCCGTCCGATAGTTGGATATCACGGTTGGATACGATACCGATCCGATATCGGATAGTCTGTCAATAACAACCGCATGCTAACGAGAACATATTAAATCCCACATGCATACTATAAACAGTTTACTAGACGCAACGGGTAAATGTGAATCAGACGGGATCGAAGTTCGTATCGCACCGTCCCTTTCACTCGCGTATTAAATGACATAAGCGTCAGCGAGACGGCAACATACGAAGTTCGAGTTTTGCACTTCGTGGTTTAGGGCCTGGTTGGATTTTTCGGTACCGTTTGTCGTATCGTGATTGTGAGAAAACTAGTTTTTTACGAAAAAAATATATTTTAAGAAACATAACTGCATTTAATGGTTTTTGCCAAAGTACGCGGCTTGTTTGGGGGAGGCCTATGTCCAGCAGTGGACGTCTTTCGGCTGACATGATGATGATGACACGTCTTGCTACGCTCGGGGATCAAATTTTTTTTTTATAAAAAAAAAACTATACAATGACATTGTAAATAAAATGAAATAAACAGGTGAAATAATATTAAAATAAAATATTAGAATGCAGTATTTAAACGGTTTCGTTTTGAGAGCACAGAGGAATCGTTACGATGTATACTCTAATCTGTTATGCGCCAGTCGGCGATCTCTATTAAAATTTCAATCTTCCATATTTCACCCCGACGATGCTATTGAAAAGTACAGTCGAGACGGTCGCATTGTGCGCGCGATCTGCGGCCGCGCCTGATTGTATCAAAGACGCAACTTGAGCTGTGAAACGATTTGTGGGTGCTCCAAGCCATTAGAGATACCGGAATAAATTTAAAAGCGATTTGAGGGGAGGGGAAACTGTGTAAGATTAAGATGATTGTAAACTGGAACATTTTAATTTTAACAAATGGCAACAGATTGTAGTGTGGCATTAAAGTAGATTTTGAACATATTGAAACCGAAGCTATCCAGAGCCAGAATTAAATCATCTGCATTGTATCGAGAGTCTCGGCGACGGAGGACGGTGACAGAGACGCCCTATTTTAAAATCGGGCACGGCACGGACAACAGTCTCTTACTTGGTATTGTCTTTTTGAGACTTGTGGAGGCCTATGTCCAGCAGTGACGTCTTTCAGCTTTTGGAAGAGTTAAATATAATTAAAAAGTAAGTTGATACAATATTGATAACTGTTTGACACGCTGGCTAAAATTAATGAGATAAAAGTGGAAATAGCGCAAAAAATACCTTAAATATTTTAAGTTAGCGCTTTTAAAATTCGCCTATACGTAATAAAAAACAGCTTAAGAATCGAGATTAATCAAGGTTATGCATATTCTTTAACAAAGAATCAGCCGCTACATTTACTAACTTGGACCTAAAAGCAAGACTTCCGCCGTCACTTTACACTGAAATTGATAGCGAGACGACGCTACCTTTGACGCCTGATATTGCATTGCTCGACGCGTTGTTTGCAGCGCGCCGTATTGTATTCCGCTGCTACTTATAACTTGCGTCGTTGTGCTGACTGAGTGTCGAAGTTTCCGGCGCAGGCGTAGGTTTCTTGTTTACTATTTTGAACCCCCGACGCAGAAAGAGGGGTGTTCAGTTGTAAGTTTGATGCCAATGTCTGTTCTGTCTGTGGCATCGTGGCTTTCAAACGTGTAAGTGAATTTACAGCAGGTGCTTCTCAGCTGCCGGCTCAAGCTGAAAGACGGCTAAGTGACAAAATGAAGTTTTGTGATGAAGTCGAAAAACGCGGACCGTGTTTTTCAACTCCATTTCAAAACTTGACTTTGTCACTTAGCCGCCCTTTAGCTTGAGCACGGAAGCATGTTTAATTAATAAAAACTATTTTGCAGTTTTTGGGATATTAAACTTTGAAAGTTTTTTTTTAGGATTTGACAGATTTGACTTAGGAATGTAATGAAAGATTTTTTAATCCTAAAACGTCAACCACCAAATCTAGAAACACGAAACTTTGCGTAATATACCTTAAAAACAAACCATGAGACGACAGTAAAATCCTGGAATTTGAAGACAGCTGTTGAACCCAATAGTTGACGCGACGCACTACTGTCACTTGCATTGACCACCGGATGGCCAAGTGGTTAGAGAACCTGACTACGAAGCTTGAGGTCCTGGGTTTGATTCCCGGCCGGGGCAGATATTTACATGAATAATACGAATGTATATTCTCGGGTCTTAGATGTTTAATATGTACTGAAGTAAGTATTTATTTATATAATTACATTCATCCGTTGCCTAGTATCCATAGTACAAGCTTTGCTTAGTTTGAGTCTACGTCAATAACAAGTATGCCTTGATATTTTAGATACTGATATTAATTTTATTATTAATACTAGCTTTTGCCCGCGACTTCGTCTGCGTAGATTTTAATATTTACACAATACTCGAAAAGAATAAAGTTATTTTCCCCGCATTGGCCGTTTTCGTGGAATTTTCGAAAAATCCCTTCAAACTACGGCTAAACAATCAACTGAAAAATCTGATCATGATCACCAAGTTTCACATCTATATTACTCAAGAAATAACATTTTTATTCTTCGCTTACTATTTTCCTACATCGAGCGATCTCAAAGATTGCGTACAGTCTTTGGGATCGCAACCCAGCCTCGCGCTGGCTTGCCGTTTCAGCCGAAAGCGAAGCGGCCTGCCTGGCTAGAGCGCCAATGAGTCTCCCATCGCGGTCTTCCTCAGACTCCTGAGACCGTGCCCCTGTGGTCTTAATGCGCTGCGAGACTTTCGCGAAAGTTTTCTTTTTTTCGGGAAGGCATGGTAACGCCTATAAAATGCGAGTCCCAATTCCGAAATCGTTTGAAATTTACTCCGCAAAAGAAAGAGAAAAGTGTTTTTTTGAAGTACTTTCGTGACCATTATTAAGTGCTTAGAAGAGGCAATGCGTATGAATATGGATGCGATATAATTTTTCAACATCAGCCGGAAGAGGTCCTTTGCTGGACAAAGGCCTACCTCTTAAAACGCCACAATAATAATAATACTGCAACTTGCCCCATACAATAAATACCTTACAGACTAACATACATATAATCAGTGGCATTATTTACAATACAAATAAATAACAATGAACGACAACTCGCTACTTGCATCCACCGGTTTCCCGCAAGTCTCACGATCACGATGTCGTCATTCCACCTGGAGGGAGGCCTGCCAACGCTTCGTCTTCCGGTCGCCGCTCCTCGAGGACTTCTCCCCCAACGGATATCGGTTCTTCGAGCGATGTGCCTGCCAATTGCCACTGCAACTTGCATATAATTTTTCGAGCTAAGTCAGTGACTTTAGCTCTTCGACGAATTTCCGTATTCCGGATATAATTAAATTAGGAATAATTTATGACATTTTTCTATTAAATTATACGCGTGTTGAATATTATGAGTGTTGATGTAACCACTACGTAACTATGTTAACTCGTTTGTTTCATAGTTCCCCATAAGATGGCACTGCGAAATGTGTGGCAATTAATTTATTGTCTTTTAATTTTGTTGTATTATTTAATCAATTACCTATTCAGTTAAATTTCTTGATATCCGTACCGTACCCCTTCTAAACTTAGTCAATTTGGCAAAATCAGCGCCATCTGTTAGTGTAGCAGGGTACTCGATAGTCGTACAACACTTGAAAATAAGTCTGCACCTCCTTCCTAAGTAGCGTCATAAGATACAGGTGCAAACTTAACTCAATCGAGAGTAGCGGCTACCAAAACCCCCAGGGATTTTTAAAGTCTATAACCTGACCGGGGATTTTCTCGACAAATTAGTAAAGTTTGCATGAAAATCCGTTCAGCCGTTTTCACGGTGATGCGTGGTCAAATAAACAGATAAACAGACAAAAATTCTAAAAACTGTTGGAACGTGTTCTGTTATCGATTCTAAGTATGCCCAGCCAACTTTTGTATAGATAGAAGATAGATGTATACATTATGCAATTATACACGTACGCGTGTTGATATGTATGTTGATTTTACCATTACTTATACTTCTTTTTTTTAGCATTAGAAAGAAGGCAAGCGATCTTGATGTGTCTTTTTATTGAAAAAAACTTTTGAAAAATAAGTCACAGCAAATAGTAACAATTAGCAAGGATATAATGATCATTTACATGCTTTTGGTATCATAAGTAAAAGTAACTGTTTTTTTTTAAACCTCTTTCAATAAAAAGACTCGTCAAGATTGTACAACCCTTTTTCAAATGCTAAAAAAACTAAGTACAACCCTCAGGTACAACCATATACGGTAGTACTATTAGTTTTTCTTTATATGTAAGTAAACTTACTGTTTACCCAGCTCTCTAAAAGATGGCACTGGAATGTGTGGCAATTACTTTATTGTCGTTTAATTTTGATCGTATTGTTAAATCAATTAAATTTTTCAATTAAATTTGATCCGTACTCCTTCTTTTAAACTTAGTTAATTTGGCAAAATCCTTCCTCAGTTCGAGTCACAACGTTATTAATTTCAGCGCCATCTGTTAGTTTATCAGGGTACTTGATAGTCATAGCACGTATTTAAAAACTTGAAGGTGGAAACTTAACTCAATCGAATGTACTACTACTACCTCCACTTTTAAGGGTTGAATTTTTATACCCTAAGGGTCAAATTTTTATAGATCGGATTAGTAAAGTTTGCGTAAAAATCCGTTCAGCCGTTCTCACGTGATGCGCGGTCAAATAAACGACAAACAGATAAACAGATAAACAGACAAACAGACAAAAATTCTAAAAACTATTGGAACGTGTTCTGTTATCGATTCTAAGTATCCCCAGCCAACTTTTTGTCGAATATCTTCCATGTACAGACTTTCGACCCTCTTCAGCTTTATTATATGTATAGATTTGCCACAGTGGAGCGTGCATAAATAACTGTCACGTCCTACTAACTATAAATAGAGTGATATTAGATATATCAGATATTGTTACTGGTGATTGTACTTGAATAAAGCAGGGCCCGCTACCCTTGGCAGGGCGCCTCTCTCTTGCGACGCTCATCGATAACATCCGGCGCGGGCGCTTTACGCCTCGTTACTGCCGCCATCTTGCTGACTGACACTAGGCACTGAAGTAGTTCTAAGTCATGCAAAACATTGGGTGATCAGCATTTATAATCGGGGACAGACGACGGGGGTGGGAGGGGTGAATGCTTACCTATTATCCTACGGACGGATTTTGAGGAAATGTGGTATATAGATAGCTGGACGATTAGAATAATACTAAAGCTACTTTTTATCGCGATATTTTTACAAGATTGGGATAAAATCTCTAAATTTCAGGCGTTAGGATTAGAGACATACCCACACGGGCACTATGCGGATTGCGTACTTTGTATAGACCATTGAATCGTACCGCAGGTTTCATGATGTTTTCCTCCATCGTAAAGCTCGTGGTAAATTTCATATGTTTTCTCGATGTACGGTCGAACACCTTTTAATAATCAATTTCACTGTGATTTCCTTGACAAAAGTATGAGATGTCAACGTAACATTAGTAGCACAAAGGTTCCACCCTGGGTCATGATTCAATTTGTTCGACTGTACATAAATAAGTAAACGACAAATTAATAATACATATTAAAAATAAAAATCACATGAAAAATTATACATCATAAAAAAAATATTAATCAAAATACCAACTTAAATTAACATTGGATCCGGGACTGAAGTTACTGTTACTTTAATTCTTCTTTACCGATCCCAGGTGGCAATTACGCGATTCTTAATAAAGTTTATTACGTTTTTACACGTCGTCATTTACACGTTATTAACCGGCGAGCCAGGTAAAGCCTCTGTTGTGAAGATGGGCTTATTAGGGTTTTTACGAGCGCTCAAAATACCTGTACCTACACATTAAAGAGTAAGCCTGATTTGCAAACCTGTCGGGGCAGACCGTCAACTTAGTGGCCCACCTCTGCAGCTTGGATTGATACAACTAATTATTGTTTATATTTTAAATTATTTATGTTATGTTAATAAGTTTTAGCTCATCACTATCTATAGACACATCACTATGTTTTACATTTTGTTGAGTAGGTACCTAGAAAAATTTTAATAGACTAAGAATAAAGTACTAATAATAGGTATTAATTTTACCTTTCAGCATCAGCAGGAAATTGAAATAACCTAACCTAACCTAACCATAAAAAAAACATTTTAAATGCAAGCTTTTTTTGCTGACTGTACTTTTGTCAACTTAACTTACATTGTCACCCCAAACTACATTAACCGTTGAAGAGTTCCGCCCTGCAGAGACGATCCTGGTCGGGCTACCAGGATGTCACTATCAGATTATGTTACTGTAACGCAATCTACATACGTATGCCAAATTTTAATTAGAATTCAATGCTAGTAAATACATAACTTGTGATAAGCAAAAACCGACCATAAACCTTATTCTCAGAGAACATTCTGAGTTAAGCTGTGACTTACGACACTTTAGAAAAGATATTCTCTGTCCACGCGCACACGTCCATTTTGAATTCGGAACGCGAGCATTGATGGATTGAAACAAAAGAAGTACCATTCGCTGTCACTCACGGTTCACCGTCGAATCCGAATGCTCAATGCTTCCGGAAATTCCTCTCTGAAAACAAAATTCTACGAACGCTTTTGCCTATCTTACCATGGCAGGCATGCCTCATGCAAGTAATTAATATGAAAGATATTAGTTTTATATACTATTGAACTATTTGATTCTTGTCTCTGTCATCGTAGAACATTCTATCAGTAAGTTATGAATCCCCTTGTGAAGCAATGCGACATCGTTACAACTTTTTCTGTGAAAGAGTTCCACAGAGGGCCAAAATTCAGTTGTTTCGATAGTGAAACTTCAAACAATATTGCGTATAAAATTGAAAAGCTCATAGAATAATTATATACAGTTGCCCGAGTCAATTACTTCGGCTCCGTCGTTAGACATTAAAAAAAAAAGACTGAAAACTGGCTTGTCGAGCACACATTCTACACTTTTGATGAGTTCCTTAAATTTCAGCCAACGGCTATTATTTACTGAAATTATTTAATTAATTAGTTCTTAGAATATATTAGATAATTTAACAAAATTACATGTAATAATGATATTACCAATAAAAGAGTATGAGTATGAGTATGAGTATACAGCCAAGCCAATTTATAGTGCTTGCGTATCTTGTTTTAAAAAAAAAAAAAATGTGTATTATGGTGATTTTTTTTATCTTTTGTAAAATCTGTTCACTTAACGTGATTGAACCTATTCATGCGAACCTATTTTTAACCCCCGACGCAAAAAGAGAGGTGTTATAAGTTTGACAGCTACGTGAGTCTGTGTGTCTGTCTGTGGCACCGTAGCTCTTAAACGGGTGGACCGATTTGAATGCGGTTTTTTTTATTTGAAAGCTGGTTTTCTAGCAATGGATCTTAGACATGTTTTATCAAAATCGGTTGAGCCGTTTCAAAATCATCAGCTCTTTTGTTCGCTGCGATAGGAATCTTAGACGCATAATGGATATTTACTTTACTTTTAAACATATTTAGGACCTAAAATTTGAAACACCCATGTATGCTATATTATGCAAGATTATGGAATTCTCGGCTTGATGCTGAAGCCAGGATATCCAGAACACTAGTAGGTACACTCTTCATAAAACTATAGCAGATATATCATGTTTGGGTTCGTTTTGATCAGTATTTGATTCTACAAACAATGCAATGGTGGCAACAGAATGAGCTGATGCAGCAGCCAGGATATCCAGCACAATAGTACACTCTATAAAAAAATAATAGCACATATGTCGTGTTTGGATTCGTTTGATCAGTAATTGATTCTACATACAATGCAGTGGTGGCAACACGACGAGCTGATGCTGCAGCCGGATATCCAGCACACCAGTATACTCTTGAATAATAATAGCAGATATGTCGTGTTTAATTCCTTTTGATCAGTATTTGATTCTACATACAATGCAATGGTGGCAACACGATGAGCTGATGCTGCAGCAAGAAAATTTAGAAAAATTTAGAAAAATTAATATACTAGTTTAAAAAACATGAAATTAAAAACTTAATTTAAAAATTTAAAAACCCCGACACCAAAAAAAGGCGGCTTAAATAAAAAAAGCCCGAAAAAAAAACGCCGACAAAAAAACGCCGCCAAAAAGACAACTAAAAAGTAAAAAATAATTATGCACTACCTAGCTGTTGCCCGCGACTTTATCTGCGAAGAATTCGTTTATCCCTATCCCGGGGGACTATGCTGATTTCCCGCAAATTAGCCCAAGTTAATTTAGTATAAGTACCTAGTAATATTTTTTTATCTAAGCGTCGTCGGTGTCGGGGACCGCTAAGGTTAATGCTTTAAAAAATGCAACATATGTACTTTAGTTTCCTGTTAACCTTAGCGGTCCTCCGACACCGACGACGCTTAGATAAAAAAAATATTACTAGGTACTTATACTAAATTAACTTATTTATCAAGCAATTGTTCCTTTATATATTTTTTTTTTACTTTTATTTTACATAAACTATAAACGTAACGTATAAACTACAAAAATAGAAACGTTTTATTTCTCTAGATCTAACATGCAATATTTGTCGTTTGGTCAAATTTTGTCCACGTATAAATGATCAGACTGATAAAAAGGTACAATATGTAGTATGGATGAAAATGCAAGTTTTTTCGGAAGAATAGTACACTAGCTGGTATTATAAAAAGTTTCATATTGTTTGAGAAAAACACTACGAGTATACATTTCTCGATAGAAATATGAAATTGCCTGACTCGTATCTTTGCAAGCCTCGCAATGCTCGGCATGCAAACTACCTTGTTGTCTACCTTCCGTCCTCGGTACTATTAATTCATGGACATGAGAAGTGCCACCATGATTAGTGTGTGATAGAACGAAAGATTTTGAGTTCCGGTAGTCGTTTAATTAAATTGATACAACTATTAATGGCAACCGCAGTAGCGGCAAACCAATAACGCGCCGACAACGCGGTATTGTGTCTTACACCGCGACGCGAGCAATCCCGTGCAGTGCCGCGCCCTTCCGCGCCATTTCATGTGCGTTCACAAAATGGCCGCGGTTAGTTTTATGGCGCGAACATGTAAACGGTCGTAATTTATACGTGTTTCTGGACATGGTTTTGAATTTGAATAAATCATGATTTTTTCTTGAATTACAAAACAGGATAGACTAAACTTTTTTACTTAATGTAGTTAAGCTTTTCGTTTTCTGTTAAAAAAATATAACTCGTTGAGTTTCTTGCCGGATTCTTCTCAACAGAGGTTTTTCCGAACCGGTGGTAGATTTTTTTTGACATTCATAAGTGTTTGTTAAAGCCTAAATTGAATAAAGATATTTTGACTTTGACTTTGACTTGTATAGCCACGGCTTTAAGTACATTTTATTCCGTAGAAGAATAGGTTCGATTTTAAACTGTGGAAAAATTTAGGTGTTACGCGATATTTTCTGCGATAAAGCACAGCTAGCTTCCATCGACTTTGAAAAGGTTTAGAAATTTTACTGAATGTATTAGGATATAACAAAAATAACATTTTTACGAGTAAGTCTTTGACGAACTTAAATAAGGTAAACAACAGTTAATTCCAAAATAAGCTATCTATGGGAACAACGCGTTAGCTATTCATGAGATATTTGAATTTGCTCTAACTTTCCATCGTTTTCGCTTACTCCCAGAATACATATTTACTTCTAGTTATGAAAACACGACTTGTTTCAGTTATAAGCTTTTACTGCTTTAATTATGCATTGTAATCTGATTCTTTGAGATAGTCAAACACCATTAATATTGTTTTTTTTTCATATATTGTTTGTAATAAGCAGAATGTTTGCTCACAGGAATCTGAGATTTAAAAAAAAATCATAAGTTTTTGGGTGCGCTGGATGGGATTCAAACACGTATCTCTTGGCGAACTGTGCTGAGTACGCCACTAAGGCACTTGCCCCACCGCCGACGATGAGCGAGAAGCGAGTAGAGCGAGTAACTAGAAACGAGTGGGCGAGCAGCGAGAAGCGAGAGTAGTTTTGTCGCTCGGCTGTAAGCGAGTGTTCGCGTGCGACGGGCGATTACTCGCTCCACTCGACTCGCTCGTGCGGGGCGGCCGCCAAGCTGACATCGCTGAGCGAGTATCTATAGCTCAGCGAGTTTTATAGCTCTTGTCGCTGCGACAAAAGATGTAAGAGCGAGTTCTCGCCGACAGTGTGAACAGCCAGCGATCAACTATTAATATATGTGTCTCTTTTACTCACACAGGATCTTATATCTTTTGTTCGTTTCTTGAGCGAGAAAATAGTCGATAGCCAATCGTTTCCTCGCTGGCGGTGAGACAAGTGCCTAACTGGTTTAAAAAAAATAGGTTTAGATGCCTCCCTCTTAGAACGCCACAATGAACGACGACTCACCACTTGCATCCACCGTTTGCCCGCTATACGAGTATTAGTAACATTAAGTAAGTAAACAAAATTTCAATTCGATTGGACAATTCGGATCAGAAAATGTATTGCGAATTTTAAAGCTACAATGAAATGAGTAGGGCATAGTATGTACGTTACAAATACAATACTTACAACTATTCTGTACTGCGCACCAAAAATCAAAAAAATATATTTAGATACAAAATGTAGAGTAGGTAGGCAATAGTACATAGGCTACATACATGTTTATTACATACTTAACGTTTGCAAGCTAAATAAAAGATTTTAAAAAGAAAACCTTTCTTCAAGTATCTTTTTACTTTTTATAAAGTGAGCGTAATCATAAAGCCTCTCCCAGCTTTTTTCAGGCAACAATAGGCCCTTGGACTCGTGCAATCACCCGGACTTCATGCACAATACTTTGTGTTATTCACGCGTACTTAGTTTTAAAAAATGCAAGTTTAGCCGTTGATCCTTACATTTATAAATGCAAAAGCACACAATACAAGAAAGAAATGTTTGAAATGGGAAATGTTTGTGCGATAAAATGTGTTTTATAATGAGAAAAAAAACCGACTGCCTGAGCAGCAGCCAAGACTCATTTAAAATTGTAACCAGCTTCGTTGAAGTTTAAGTTACTTAACAGAGTTCTAGGCTACTAGACTTGTTTTCTTTTTTTTCTATTTCATTTAAAGTATTAAGGAAGTCGAGTTTTTGATTCCGAATTCTAACAACGCATGCTTAGTAATAAACGGTCTTAAGGGGTTTGCTCCTGGTTAGCTCATGAGCAATGTCCCGTTAGATGGCGCTGTTATCAATAGTTCCTTTTTTCAGGTTTTTTTCGTAAATTATGAAGAATTATTTCACCAAAAACTAATGGGCGGGAGAATCTAAGCGTAACCGATTTTTTGACCCCACACTCGAAATGAAATATTCCGCCAAAGCCGCAAACGAGGTGCTTTACTTTGAACGTCAATTGCGGCCGTATACGGACACTAGGAGCTCACGCACACACTCAAATAGACAGCGCCAGCTAGCGAAAGTCTATTGCGACACTTAGCTACCCGATCGGGTACTCCTTCGAGTAATATTCACATTTCTTTATCGAGTCACGAAATTTTGTACCAACTGTACTTTACTCGAAAATTTTACTACGACCTATAAAATCTATAAGTATTTTATTGATAATTAGAAGCAGGGTCTTGGATAACTGTTCGCATATTATAATACGAGCCAAACGCCTTTCAAGTGTTCATAATATGTGTACGATAAATTGAGAAATTACCGAGATTCTGATCACGGTTTCTGTCTTGGTTGATGGTCTTGCTATTATTCAGGTTATATTTATAGTTACTTTTCGTAGTTACTACCATGCTAAAGTGGTCATGATCGTCGGTTGAAAATCAGTAGCAAATCTACAGGACGAGTTTCTTGGGAAAATAGTGCGGAGGTTTGTCCTTACCTTCCACGCCGCAGAGCTGGAGTTTGGAATTCGTAGTTGGCAATAGAGAGCGCTGCCACCAGGGCTCTTAGTCACCTTGTACGACACGCACAGGAATGCCCAGGCAATCAAGTTTATCAACGGCATCCGTAAGGCCAAAGTCCCTTAAGACACTGTTACACATGCTCTTTAGTAGCAAGAAAGCATGCTACTATTGAGCAAATGCTAGCTAGTAGCATGTGTGAACAGGACATGCTACTATCGAGCATGCTTATTAGTGGCAAGCTCGAGACGGGGTGGAAGGGGGAAAGGTAATAAGCAAGTGTGAACGCGTTTGCTTCAGTCCAGTAACGAGCATGTGTAACAGTGCCTTTAGACATACCTAATATTTTATGAACAGTGCTTCGTGTAAGCTCTTTCTATCAAAAGAGGTAATAAAAACCATACAGAGTTTACTATCCTAATTATCATCATCATCATCACTCAATTTCTGTGGTAAGACTTTTAGTAGAGAATTAGTAATCATAAGCTGCTAATATCAATTATTAATAAGTTGCTAACCATGAAAAGAGTTGACGAAGAGTTTATCTAGGCTTCTGCATCTGGATTTCTCTGTTCGTATATATAAATTACTAGCTTAATCCCGCGGCTTCGCTCCCGTTGAAGAAAAAATCTACTCTGTAGTGTAGGTATTCGAATTAAAAAAAAAACTTCTTGCACCTCTGCGATCCTCAAGGAATACGTTTGCCAAATCTCATGCATTTTTAGGCCATGTTTGCCTTTATAGGTATAAATAAATACTTACGAAATACTTACATAACAGCAAAAGTTCACCCACTCGCCGATAACTGGTATCAAATTGCGGTAAAAATTATCCCGTGCTAATTTTGTACCTACTTATATAAATTGATTTTGTTAGGATATCATAACCGATGATTTGGCACAATCAGCAGAAGACTACGAGCAGTTTCCAAAATCATCTACACTACCTTTGTTATCTTCGAGTCGAAAACAGTTGTCGATTCGTTCATATAACTACCTATAGTAAGTATTATCTGCTAGGATTTTTTCCGATCCAGCAGGTTTGTAGTCGTGCGTACTGGATTATTGGCAGTGTTTCTTTGGATGTTCGTGCGACGGAAACTATTGCGTTTTTTTTGCATTAGTTCCTTTACAAGACTTGAAGGAAAAACTGCGTTTATTTTTTTAGCCTTTGTTCCTTTCGCAGTAGCATCTTCAGTTCTTGCAAAGGTACAAAGGCGGAAAATCCCGCAGTTCTTTCTTCAAGGTCTTGTGAAGAACTAGAAACTACCCCAAATAATCCGTCGTACTTGCAGACTACGGGCACGTTCAGTTTAGCTGACACGTCATCATCGGAGACAGATGTTGCATCAAACCTAATTCGAAGCAGTCAACTCATAGGTAGCTGAAACAGTTGATCTTTGCCACAGCAAGCTACAGGCTAAAATGAGCATTTCTAAAAACGTTTGTACCATTTGATTTGCGACCCGATTTGGTAAAAATTGCAGGTAGATAGAGTGAATCGTTCACTCTGAGTTTAAATAACATAGTCTCCCGAAATGTCCCAATTATGGAAAGTTTCCTTTTGTTACCGCAATCCGTAGTTTTGGTAACAAAAAAGGAAAATTTCCATACAAACCAATTGGGACATTTTGAGAGACTATGTTATTACGGCTCAGTATCGTTCACTCTACATACCTGCAAATTTTTATCACAAATAGGAGTCGCAAAAATCAAATGTACAAACTTTAATTTAGAAA
>NC_133489.1:23613166-23634719 GCF_025370935.1 Choristoneura fumiferana | reverse complement strand
TAAATATGTCCCAATGCGATAGACAAGTCAGATAATCTTGAAATAGCTAGCCACACAATTTGTCAATACTTTACATAATAAATTATTCAATTTAATCAATAAAATGTCATTAAAAATAATAATTTAGCAGTAATAAAATTAAAAATTAATTAAACAAAAATATTCAAAACAAAATGATCTATGGTTTTAGTTGTACTATTGGACGCCCCGTGCTCCTATTACGAGCTCACTGTTAAAGGCCGCAGCGGAGACAAGCGCCGTACCGGTTCATCAATGATGCAGGGGTCGCGGGCGGCTGTGGTTCATCAATGTTGCAGGGCGACCGCAACCCCCGCGCTGCGACCCCTGGCCTAGATGACAATGGTACTGTGGAGGACTAAGCCGATGGACTACTGTTGAGGGCCCTTGTAGTTGATTCGGTGGTGTGTTGTCACGGAATAAGTAGAATACATAAAATTTGGTTTGGTATGGAAACGGGACACGCTGATCATAGTATTATACTCGTAAATCAATTCAGTATAGTCACCACCGGATCGCCAAAGAAAACAAAATATAAATATAAAACAATACTTAATAAATAACTATCATGGGACACTTCGAACACTTGACACTAATTGACCTAGTTCCAAATTAAGCAAAAGTTGTTTTTAAGGTGTTAGGCAACGGATAATTTATGAAACAATAATAAGTAAATAAATCAATATCGACGCCACCTGGACTAGTCCCAAAATTTTTTATTTTTTATTCCACTAAAATCAATAATAAATAAGTACCTGGGCGACTGAGCTTTGCCCTGTATTTTTTATTATTATTATTTTTTGTATTTTTTTTTCTTTAATTGTATAATATAGTTTTTAAGTATTTTATTAGCTCGTGCTAGTAGTTCGGTACGGGGTGATAATACATCCGTGTACATAAGCACGGATTATCAGGCCGTTCATTATTTAAGCATCAACAAGTCGTACATTAACTACACCTGTTGTACATGACACGGTATAATAATGCTTATGCGACATATTCTCTGGTACATTGTTAGCTAGCTGTTTGACCGCATAGTGAGAATAGCGAGAATAGCGAGCACAGCGTGTAGGAGTGCAGAGCTCGTTAGCCGCCGTTGTTTGAAATATGACGCGTAAAAAGAGATGTGAAACATACTTTCAAAATTTGAAGCTGGTTTTACCTATAGCTACTTGCATAGTAACTATTTTTTTTATCAAATAGCTGGCAAACAAGCAGGCGGGTCATCTGATGGTAAGTGATCACCGCCACCTATGGGCACCTACAGCATTATTAGGACTGCGGGTGCTTTGCCGGCCTAAAAGCCTACAGCCTCTCATTTATTTATTTATAATTTCACAAAACTTAATCTATCCTTACAAATAAATATGCCCAATGCGATAGACAAGAATAAAATGTGTAGAGTGTAGAGGATTGTGGGTACTACAAAGCAAGGCTCATAGCTCAAAAATTTTAATGTTTTGTGTACAAAATAGCGGGCCACATCACTCGAAGAACAGAAGACCGTTGAGGGTGAAAAAACATCGAGTGGCGACCACGACCCAGAAAACGAAGCGTTGGCAGTCCCACTAGGTGGACTGACAACATATTACTAAAGTTGCGGCAACCGGTGGATGCAAGCGGCGAGTTGTCGTTCATTGTGGCGTTCTAAGGAGGACGGGGGAGGATGAACAGATGATGCCTTTCGACTAATGATAAACTTAAAGCTTTGAATAGTCGATTATCTTTATCTCTTGTTTTCCTGTTAAACGTGTTTTTCTTATTAACTCTCTCTCTCTCTCTCTCTCTCTCTCTCTCTCTCTCTCTCTCTCCAATCCTTGCTAGTGCAAATGTCGATGTGTGTGTAATATCGATGTGGAAATTTAGTTTATTTAAAGCTCTATAATATAGTTATAATATAGTTCATTATCATCATTAATTTAAGAGCTTAGCTCTTGTCGTGGAGTAATCGCCACTCTTTTCGGTTCTCTGCCAGCGTTTTCAGCTCCTGATACGACATGACATTGAATTTTTCCTTGGATTGATCTATAAATGATCGTCTCGGCCTTCCCCTGCCTCGCCTGCCTTCTATTCGCCCTTCCAAAATACTTTTTATGTAACTTTCCTATTTTCAATCGTCCTCAACAGCCGCCTTTCCTTTTCCACCAACTCTAAAACCTAGCATAGTTCTAGAGCTTTAAATAAACTAAATTGTAACGTCGACATTATTAGCACTCATGAACTTGTTGTCAAGCAATGGATGCTTCAGTTTAATTGGCGTGCAGTTCGCTCGAGCAGAACCAATTACAGAGTCAGGTTGCATGTATACAATATGCGTTACGTGGAATTGACTCTGTTATGTGTATAGTCCACCAAGAAACTTTATTACCACCCTTATATAAAGGATAAGCAAATAACGAGCTACTTGACACTGATGAGGACTTATTGAAAGGCGAAGATCGCTAGATGGTGTTAGTGTCGTGAGGTCTGTTTGACGTTACAGTCTCGCTTGCGATTGGCTCATTTAGGTATTTAACAAATCAGAAACGTTACACAAATGCTGTCTAAACTATATGGTGTTACCTGCGCGTACCTACTACCCGAACCCCTATTTAAGTACTAGTAAGTAAGTAAGTAAATAATAAATATAGTAGTAGTAGTAGTAATAAGTGTAGTAGTAGTAGTAGTGTAGTAGTGGTTTAAGTAGTAGTAGTTATTTTAACTTAGTTTATTTTATTATGAATGTAACGTATTTTTTATTTATTTGTCTTTGTAATTAATTTATTCAATGTATATTAAATAAATTGTATTATTTAAGGGAATGTATTCCTTAACTGAACATTAACGAGTCAATTATTCAATATTGCGTGGTAGGTATTCCTGTCCTATTAATAGTGTTGTTGGAGCTCAAAAGACCAGTAAGTGAAAAGTTAGTTCACTACTAAAGTCAGAGCCACTTAATGTTAGGAAATCCTTGGCAACAAAGAGCTTGTTCGATTACGAGTAAAAAGGAAATATTGAATCTTTTAGGTATTATTTTTAACTTGAAACGTTCGTAGGTATGTGTGTAAACACTATACCTACCTATTGTAAAATTTAAGAAACAAACACAATTGACCAACGAGATATCATGTACAAAAATAAGCTTATCCCTTTAAGGAATATTTACCAGTTAACCTTTGAGTAGATAAGATCGAAAAGATTACACAGCCTAGTAAATGCTATGGAGTATAAATATGTATATTATAATAACGCACAATCAGATTGTTAATAAGTTATTCGATTGAACTTTATAGATTCCGTATTCTTTACGCACGGCACCCAGATCACCAAATAACGATCATCAAATTACTTCATCATCATCATCTTCATCTCAGTCGTAGGACGTCCACTGTGTTGGACATAGGCCTCCTCCATAGACCTCCAGTTGCTTCGGTTAGGCTCGGCCTGCATCCACCGTGAACCCGCGGCTTTAACCAGGTTATCCGTCCATCTCGTTGGTGGACGTCCTACGCTGCGCTACGCTGCATCAAATTATTATTACTACTCGTACATAATTCATCACCATTTTTATAGAGCATTTCTGATGGTTTCGTCAGAACGCCACACAGTAAGTATCCGTCTGACTCTCGACGCGCCGCGCATCGGAATTGCTAATGTACTCGTTGTTTGTCTGTCACATCCACGGGCGTGTTTTGATGCCTGTACTCTCACGCAAATAGGAGCGGGAACAATACCCCGCGTGTTGTTCTGTGGGAACGCGTCAGCTGTTTTTGCGTTAGTCATAATATTTTTAATAGGTTGTGATTCACAAGGGTCCATATCAGCTAACATTATTGTTGCAAGTAATAATGGATTATTGTCATAATTATTGTGTGTCGTAACTTTTTTTCTCTGAACCAGTTAATTGAATTGGTGTAACTATAACCTAACCTCAGCAACTTAGAAAGTTGAAAAAAACACTATCATTTCAAAATTCAGTGTCTCAAAAATTTGCGCTTCGGGCAGAATAAAATAATTATGACTAACAAAAGTTATGACAAACTTTACATTTTGATTTTCAAAACTTAGGCGATTATACGCATCCGATTTACAAACTGTACAATAAATTTAGTTGGTGAACAAGTAAATTGACCTTCAAATATTTTTTTTTCAATTTTGCACTAAACACTATACATAACTTTAAAAAAATCTTTCCATATTAGTTTCTTAAACTATAATAAAGTTCCATTCCATCTTTCTTATTATTTTAAAAAGTTTGATTTGAGTACTCAAACGTAAATTTACTTATTTAATTTTATTGTAAGTTCAGTAGTTCCAATGTAATATAACACAATTTATTTTGTTTATGTTGAAACTTAAGTATTTTATGTGTCTTTAGGTACGTTATGTCTTTAATTTCCGATTTCCAGCTCTCACTCTGTTGCGAGTACGTCTGAAGTCTCGAGAGGTAAACAGTTGCGCATCAGAATTGCAAATGCGCTGCACAATGTTAATAGAATTCCCGAATTAATCTGTTGGCGACTACTTACCTTCATGCTTTTATGTCGGTGAAATTACTGGCACTTGAGGTATTCCATCTAAGGCCTCAAGGTTGGCAACGCATCAGCATTACCCCTGGCATTGCAGATGTTTATGGGCGGTGGTGATCTCTTGCCATCCCACCCACTTGCTCGTTTGCCATCCAGCCGAATAAAAAAAAATTATGAATGAAACTTTCTTTATGCAGTTTGCGGGAAGTTTGTAAGTATCCAGTACTTTCTCCATCTCTTCCCGTTGGTGTCCTAAAAGGCGAATTAGTTTTTGGTGAAAATTTCATTTTTAATATAAACTTTTTTTTGCTGACTGTACTTGTATAGTCACTCAAACTACATTTGCATACCACATTTCAAGTCGATGCCATTAAACGTTGAAAAGTTTCGCCTGCGGAGGCGATCCCGGCTGGACTACCAGGATGTCACTACTAGATTATTGTATTGTCACGCAATTTACATAAGTATGCCAAATTTCAAGACAATCCCACTATTGAAAGTTGGTCGAATTTAACTTGCAAGATTTGATGAGAAACATCGGGAAACTAAATAAAAGCTTGTAATAATAAAGGGCATGATGTGATAGTGCACAGCAGCCCTCTCTATTGTCAACGAAAAACTCCGGAGACAATAAAGTAGAAGGCAAGACCAGGATACACCAGGAAGTCGTCCTGTTCCCAAGAATGTAACCTGCCAAAATATTACCGAAGAATTAGAACCTAACCAACAAAAAGTTGGACAACCTCCGACTTTGTCACTTCAAAGTTCAATATCACAAAAACAGCTTAGCCGATTATAATGAAACATATCTTAGAACTATTGCTAGAAAACCTGATTTCTAATAAAAAAAACTGCATTCAAATCGGTCCACCCGTTTAAGAGCTACGGTGCCACAGACAGACACACATAGCGGTCAAACTTATAACACCCCTCTTTTTGCGTCGGAGGTTAAAAACAACCCTGTATTGATTGTCACGCTCTGCTCCACTTCCTCATGAAGTAGAGAAGGCGGATTTTTATATAAAAATCACATGCAAAAAAAACTGTGTTAGAGATGCTGGTGACAATTCTCGCCCTGGAAATGTCGTCGGTTGATTGATGAGACATGCGTGCGCACCCTGCGTCGTTTACGTTTAATACTTAGACCATAACGCAGCCTGGCGGGTTCGAAGGGCAGGCCGCGCCTTGATCTTCGCTAACTATGATGATGCCGATGTGAAGGCAAACCATCTCCCGAGCCCCTGGGATCGGTCTCGACAGCTGCCGCCTCCTGTGGTCAGCTCCCGCCGGTTTCTTGTGAAGGTTGAGGTTATGTCGTTGAAATTAAACCACGATTGAGTTCACCACTATATTTTCACGTTACAAATGCTTATCTCTAAAACTATGAATGAGATGACTTTAGATTTATTGAATGACACAAATTGACACTGAGAGCTCCTCTCTCTCCTGACTTTCTACACGACCCACATGTAACGTTTTGCGTAAACAGATGCGGTTACGCGGTATCTAGGTACAAGCTTGTAGTGTATCTTGTCAAACGTGGAAGTACACAGTATTAATACAGGTAGATATTCGTAGAGATGACAGGACTCCTGTATTATAATTAAGCCCACGTTAATTGCCAAATAATAAGCTTAATATAATTACGCGTACGGAATATCACTGGCTTTGCTGACGCGCCACGGCCGTAATTACCATTCGACCTACTTGCAACTAATACATGTGTAATGAAGTTAATTGCCTTCGATGATCAGCCAAACGGCAGATAATTGAAGGTTCCCCGGGATATTGGAGTATTCTGATTGCTGGGGAAGCTGACAAGTTAAGGGTTGGAAGGTAACAATATTATCAAAAATATTACACTTAAAGTTGATGTCATTTGGAACTCGTTTGAATCTTCAGGAAAAGGAAAAATACTGACGAGTAGCTTACTGGTTCTACTGTATTTTCCGTATTTTCGATATAACTTTAAGAGTTAGCAGTAAAGGAACTAATAACACACACTTTCATAATGTTTTATTAAAAATTACGCCTTTTTTCTTCGACTACGAAGAAGGAGGGTAATGTGTTTGACTCGTATGTATTCTGTACTCTTATTTACTTATATAAAAACTCCCGATATTGTCACTTCAAAGTTCAATATCTCAAAAACGGCTGAACCGACTTTGATAAAACATGTCTGTCTAAGAACCATTGCTCGAAAACCTGCTTTCAAATAAAAAAACTGCATTCTAATTGGTCAACCCGTTTAAGAGCTACAGTGCCACAGACAGACACACAAAGCGGTCAAACTTATAACACCCCTCTTTTTGCGTCGGGGTTAGTAAATTAGCACAGACGGAAACACTACATGATCACAACTTTGTTTTTATTCGAAACGTCGCACTTGTTCACGTAACAACCTGCCACAGACCCGCTACTCCCTCTTGTCAAATGAAGGGTCCACGAAAAGAACGAGTCTAGTCACCTAAGCAACTTTTTGAGTTGTGGCTCTTTGAAAGTTAGTCACGAACAATGACTATGGTTACCATTTTATTTGAAAGTTAAAAATAGTAGATTGTACAACAAGAGCATAAAACGAGCTGTTTTAACCGAGACGTTTATATAGCCACCCAAGCCGCTACAGCAAGGATGGATAGACACGTCGAGGACAAAATGGGTTTAATGCTCGAGTTCTACACTCTACTTTTCACTTCGATGGCGAGGAAATGAAATAGTAACAGTGGAAACAATTGTTCACTTACTATATACCTTTTATTGTACATGCATAACTATATAATTATATTTTTTAATTTTATTGGTTTAATTTCATCTCAAATCAAAATCACAAATCGTTTTATCGTGAAGGAGTAACCAATACTCGCTAACTTTCGCATTTATTAATATACTCATAGTAGCATTAATTTCTAAGCAACTTGTTTGAGAACGAACTAAAATAACTAAAATGAACTATGTACAAATAAACGAATTTCTCTGCTCACCCGCGACCTTATGATAGCTAAGTTTATGCAAGATATGCGTGTTCATGCAGTTCCTCCACCTCCACACTGTAAGAACACACACAAATCACACAAACCCATCTATCACCACCACCACAATACAATGACGCGTTTCGAACTCAACCAGAGCTCATCTTTAGAGCAACACAACCGTACACCATACTGCCAGATGTTAGACCAGGTGTTTTGCGGGTAAGCAAAGATTTTTATTTAGTTCATTGATATGGACCTCCGCAAAGTAACGCCTGATTCAATAAATTAACTTGTTTGAGTATCACCATAAACATCCGTCATTACACATACCTAATCGTACAACGATCGGAATTGGCAGATTAATAAGCGGATGGGTCGTAGATCAAACTCAATTATGTATGCATACAACGAAAATCGTTTCAGGCCGGGTCTGCGCCGTGCCGTCAATATTTGATTCATAGCAAATTATTCATTATCATTTCCGTCCAATAAAATTAGTGCAAAATAACAATAATGGTGTTGTAATGTCACTGTCCTCGAGTCCGTGCCGTGCCCGGTTTTTAACCCCGGTGTTATAAGTTTGACCGCTATATGTGTCTGTCTGTGGCACCGTAGCTCTTAAGCGGGTGGACCGATTTGAATGCAGTTTTTTTTTGGCTTTCTAGCGATGGATCTTAGATAAAATATGTTTTACCGAAATCGGTTCATCCGTTTTTGAGATATTGAACTTTGAAGTGATAAAGCTAGGTCTAGGTATGGCAATATCAACCATCTGACACAACACACATACCAATTACCTTAACGTAATATTTACCGTTCACGTAATAGTGAATAGGAAATCCGTTAAATAAACATTCAGCGATAGGATATCGGCCGTCCGATAGTTGGATATCACGGTTGGATACGATACCGATCCGATATCGGATAGTCTGTCAATAACAACCGCATGCTAACGAGAACATATTAAATCCCACATGCATACTATAAACAGTTTACTAGACGCAACGGGTAAATGTGAATCAGACGGGATCGAAGTTCGTATCGCACCGTCCCTTTCACTCGCGTATTAAATGACATAAGCGTCAGCGAGACGGCAACATACGAAGTTCGAGTTTTGCACTTCGTGGTTTAGGGCCTGGTTGGATTTTTCGGTACCGTTTGTCGTATCGTGATTGTGAAAAAACTAGTTTTTTTACGAAAAAAAAATATTTTAAGAAACATAACTGCATTTAATGGTTTTTGCCAAAGTACGCGGCTTGTTTGGGGGAGGCCTATGTCCAGCAGTGGACGTCTTTCGGCTGACATGATGATGATGACATGTCTTGCTTACGCTCGGGGATCAAATTTTTTTTTTATAAAAAAAAACTATACAATGACATGGTAAATAAAATGAAATGAAAACCATTCATTGAAACATTTTTTTTAAGTAAACAGGCGAAATAATATTAAAATAAAATATTAGAATGCAGTTTTTAAACGGTTTCGTTTTGAGAGCACAGAGGAATCGTTACGATGTATACTCTAATCTGTTATGCGCCAGTCGGCGATCTCTATTAAAATTTCAATCTTCCATATTTCACCCCGACGATTCTATTGAAAAGTACAGTCGAGACGGTCGCATTGTGCGCGCGATCTGCGGCCGCACCTGATTGTATCAAAGACGCAACTTGAGCTGTGAAACGATTTGTGGGTGCTCCAAGCCATTAGAGATACCGGAATAAATTTAAAAGCGATTTGAGGGGAGGGGAAACTGTAAGATTAAGATGATTGTAAACTGGAACATTTTAATTTTAACAAATGGCAACAGATTGTAGTGTGGCATTAAAGTAGATTTTGAACATATTAAAACCGAAGCTATCCAGAGCCAGAATTAAATCATCTGCATTGTATCGAGAGTCTCGGCGACGGAGGACGGTGACAGAGACGGCCTATCTATTTTAAAATCGGGCACGGCACGGACAACAGTCTCTCTCTTGGTATTGTCTTTTTGAGACTTGGGGGAGGCCTATGTCCAGCAGTGGACGTCTTTCAGCTTTTGGAAGAGTTAAATATAATTAAAAAGTTAGTTGATACAATATTGATAACTGTTTGACACGCTGGCTAAAATTAATGAGATAAAAGTGGAAATAGCGCAAAAAATACCTTAAATATTTTAAGTTAGCGCTTTTAAAATTCGCCTATACGTAATAAAAAACAGCTTAAGAATCGAGATTAATCAAGGTTATGCATATTCTTTAACAAAGAATCATCCGCTACATTTACTAACTTGGACCTAAAAGCAAGACTTCCGCCGTCACTTTACACTGAAATTGATAGCGAGACGACGCTACCTTTGACGCCTGATATTGCATTGCTCGACGCGTTGTTTGCAGCGCGCCATATTGTATTCCCGCTGCTACTTATAACTTGCGTCGTTGTGCTGACTGAGTGTCGAAGTTTCCGGCGCAGGCGTAGGTTTCTTGTTTACTATTTTGAACCCCCGACGCAGAAAGAGGGGTGTTCAGTTGTAAGTTTGATGCCAATGTCTGTTCTGTCTGTGGCATCGTGGCTTTCAAACGTGTAAGTGAATTTACAGTGGGTGTTTCTCAGCTGCCGTGCTCAAGCTGAAAGACGGCTAAGTGACAAAATGAAGTTTTGTGATGAAGTCGAAAAACGCGGACCGTGTTTTTCAACTCCATTTCAAAACTTGACTTTGCCACTTAGCCGCCCTTTAGCTTGAGCACGGCAGCATGTTTAATTAATAAAACACTATTTTGCAGTTTCTGGGATATTAAACTTTGAAATGACAATGTTGGTGGTTTTTCAGCTTTTCTAAGTAATATTTTAAAGTTTTTTTTTTAGGATTTGACAGATTTGACTTAGGAATGTAATGAAATTTAATTTTTATCCTAAAACGTCAACCACTAAATCTAAAAACACGAAACTTTGCGTAATATAAAAACAAACCATGAGACGACAGTAAAATCCTGGAATATGAAGACAGCTGTTGAACCCAATAGTTGACGTGACGCACTACTGTCACTTGTCACTTGCATTGACCACCGGATGGCCAAGTGGTTATAGAACCTGACTACGAAGCTTGAGGTCCTGGGTTCGATTCCCGGCCGGGGCAGATATTTACATGAATAATACGAATGTATATTCTCGGGTCTTAGATGTTTAATATGTACTGAAGTAAGTATTTATTTATATAATTACATTCATCCGTTGCCTAGTATCCATAGTACAAGCTTTGCTTAGTTTGAGTCTACGTCAATAACAAGTATGCCTTGATATTTTATATACTGATATTAATTTTATTATTAATATTTGCCACAGTGGAGCGTGCATAAATAACTGTCACGTCCTACTAACTAGAAATAGAGTGGAATTAGATATATATACGCTTTGTTATGTCAGATATTGTTACTGGTGACTGTACTTGAATAAAGCAGGGCCCGCTACCGCCTCTCTCTTGCGACGCTCATCGATGACATCCGGCGCGGGCGCTTTACGCCTCGTTACTGCCGCCATCTTGCTGGCTGACACTAGGCACTGAGGTAGTTCTAAGTCATGTAAAACATTAGGTGATCGGTCTCAGCATTTATAATCGGGGACAGACGACGGAGACGGTGGGAAGGGTGAACGCTTACCTATTATCCTACGGACGGATTTTGAGGAAATGTGGTATATAGATAGCTGGACGATTAGATTAATACTAAAGCTACTTTTTATCGCGATATTTTTACAAGATTGGGATAAAATCTCTAAATTTCAGGCGTTAGGATTAGAGACATACCCACACGGGCACTATGCGGATTGCGTACTTTGTATAGACCATTGAATCGTACCGCAGGTTTCATGATGTTTTCCTCCATCGTAAAGCTCGTGGTAAATTTCATATGTTTTCTCGATGTACGGTCGAACACCTTTTAATAATCAATTTCACTGTGATTTCCTTGACAAAAGTATGAGATGTCAACGTGACATTAGTAGCACAAAGGTTCCACCCTGGGTCATGATTCAATTTGTTCGACTGTACATAAATAAGTAAACGACAAATTAATAATACATATTAAAAATAAAAATCACATGAAAAAATTATACACCGTAAAAAAATATTAATCAAAATACCAACTTAAATTAACATTGGTTCCGGGACTGAAGTTACTGTTACTTTAATTCTTCTTTACCGATCCCAGGTGGCAATTACGCGATTCTTAATAAAGTTTATTACGTTTTTACACGTCGTCATTTACACGTTATTAACCGGCGAGCCGGGTAAAGCCTCTGTTGTGAAGGTGGACTTATTAGGGTTTTTACGAGCGCTCAAAATACCCTGTACACATTACAGAGTAAGCCTGATTTGCAAACCTGTCGGGGCAGACCGTCAACTTAGTGGCCACCTCTGCAGCTTGGATTGATACAACTAATTATTGTTTATATTTTAAATTATTTATGTTATGTTAATAAGTTTTAGCTCATCACTATCTATAGACACATCACTATGTTTTACATTTTGTTGAGCAGGTACCTAGACAAATTTTAATAGACTAAGGGGCTGTTTCACCATCCATTGATTAGTGTTAAGTGACGGTTAAATGTGATGCCGTCTCTATTTGTTTTGTTCGAATAGACAGAGACGGCATCACATTTAACCGTCGGTTAACGCTAATCAATGGATGTTGAAACAGCCCCTAAGAATAAAGTACTAATAATAGGTATTAATTTTACCTTTCAGCATCAGCAGGAAATTGAAATAACCTAACCTAACCTAACCATAAAAAAAACATTTTTAATGCAAGCTTTTTTTGCTGACTGTACTTTTTGTCAACTTAACTTACATTGTCACCCAAACTACATTTGCATACCAAATTTCAAGTTGATTTCATTAACCGTTGAAGAGTTCCGCCCTGCAGAGACGATCCTGGTCGGGCTACCAGGATGTCACTATCAGATTATGTTACTGTCACGCAATCTACATACGTATGTCAAATTTTAATTAGAATTCAATGCTAGTAAATACATAACTTGTGATAAGCAAAAACCGACCATAAACCTTATTCTCAGAGAACATTCTGAGTTAAGCTGTGACTTACGACACTTTAGAAAAGATATTCTCTGTCCACGCGCACACGTCCATTTTGAATTCGGAACGCGAGCATTGATGGATTGAAACAAAAGAAGTACCATTCGCTGTCACTCACGGTTCACCGTCGAATCCGAATGCTCAATGCTTCCGGAAATTCCTCTCTGAAAACAAAATTCTACGAACGCTTTTGCCTATCTTACCATGGCAGGCATGCCTCATGCAAGTAATTAATGTGAAAGATATTAGTTTTATATACTATTGAACTATTTGATTCTTGTCTCTGCCATCGTAGAACATTCTATCAGTAAGTTATGAATTCCTTTGTGAAGCAATGCGACATCGTTCAACTTTTTCTGTGAAAGAGTTCCACAGAGAGCCAAAATTCAGTTGTTTCCATAGTGAAACTTCAGACAATATTGCGTGTAAAATTTAAAAGCTCATAGAATAATTCTATACAGCCAAGCCAATTTATAGCGCTTGCGTATCTTAGTTTTTTTTTTTAATGAACTAAAATAATTTCCTTGCTCACCCGCGACCTTACAATAGCTAAGCTTATGCAAAATATGCGTGTTCATGCAGTTCCTCCACCTCCACACTGTAAGAACACACACAAATCACACAAACCCATCTATCACCACCACCACACTACACTGACGCGTTTCGAACTCAAACAGAGCTCATCTTCAGAGTGACACAACCGTACACCATGCTACCAGTTGTTAGAGTGTGGAGGTGGAGGAACTGCATGAACACGCATATTTTGCATAAGCTTAGCTATTGTAAGGTCGCGGGTGAGCAAGGAAATTATTTTAGTTCATTGGTATGGACCTCCGCAAAGTAACGCCTGATTCAATATATATATTTTTTTAATTTTTAAATGTGTATATGGTAGTTTATTTTTATCTTTTGCAAAATCTGTTCACTTAACGTGATTGAACCTATTCTTGCAACGTATTCTTACTAGTGCCAAACCTGGAGAAGCTAGCTTCCATCGACTTTGAAAAGGTTTAGAAATTTTACTGAATGTATTAGGATATAACAAAAATAACATTAATACGAGTAAGTCTTGAACGTTTTTAAATAAAATAAACAACAGTTAATTCCAAAATAAGCTATCTATGGGAACAACGCGTTAGCTATTCATGAGATATTTGAATTTGCTCTAACTTTCCATTGTTTTCGCTTACTCCCAAAATACATATTTACTTCTAGTTATGAAAACACGACTTGTTTCAGTTATAAGCTTTTACTGCTTTAATTATGCATTGTAATCTGATTCTCTGAGATAGTCAAACACCATTAATATTTTTTTTTTTTCAAATATTGTTTGTAATAAGCAGAATGTTTGCTCACAGAAATCTGAGATTTTTAAAAATTAATAAGTTTTTGGGTGCGCTGGACGGGATTCAAACACGTATCTCTTGGCGAACTGTGCTGAGTACGCCACTAACTGGTTTAAAAAAAATAGGTTTAGATGCCTCCCTCTTAAAACGCCACAATGAACGACGACTCACCACTTGTATAAACCGTTTGCCCGCTATACGAGTATGAGTAAGATTAAGTAAGTACACAAAATTTCAATTCGATTGGACGATTTGGATCAGAAAATGCATTGCGAATTTTAAAGCTACAATGAAATGAGTAGGGCATAGTATATTCGTTACAAATACAATCCAACAATTCTGTACTGCGCACCACAAATCAAAAAAAAATATTTAGATACAAAATGTAGAGTAGGTAGGCAATAGTACATAGGCTACATACATGTTTATTACATACGTTGCAAGCTAAATAAAAGTTTTTAAAAAGAAAACCTTTCTTCAAGTATCTTTTTACTTTTTATAAAGTGAGCGTAATCATAAAGGTAGATTTACAATGAAAATACAAGTAACAACGGTGTGCCTCTCCCAGCTTTTACAGGCAACAATAGGCCCTTGGGCTCGTGCAATCACCCGGACTTTACGCACAATACTTTGTGTTATTCACGCGTACTTAGTTTTAAAAAATGCAAGTTGAGCCGTTGAATCTTACATTTATAAATGCAAAAGCACATAATTCAAGAAATTAATGTTTGAAATGGAAAATGTTTGTGCGATAAAATGTGTTTTATAATAAAAAAAACCGGCCAAGAGCGTGTTGGACACGCCCAAAATAGGGTTCTGTAGCCATTACGAAAAAATTAAGTAATATTTTTCTAAGGATTTCGTATTTTATACAGAATCTTTCTAGTTTAGGTATATTTTATATTTTAGGCTGCTATTTACTCATAAACTACTAATAATCCTCAAGCAAACTTAGCCGTTATAGTTTTCCTTGAAAGTTTGATATACTTACTACCATCCTGATTTTTTTCAAATTTTTCCACTCACCGGTTAAGAGGGTATTTAAGAGGGGGGGGGAGGACGCTCGATTTTAATGAAAATTTGCATTTTAAAGTAGAATATTTCACAAACAAATCACTAAACCGAAAAATCGTCCTAGTAAACCCCTAATGGTTTTAAAAGACCTATCCAACGATACCCCACACTATAGGGTTGGATGAGAAAAAAAATCACCCCCACTTTATGGGAGGTACCCTAAAAAAATTTTTTTTTTAATTTTTAATTGTACTATTTTTTCGGAATAGTTTACATATATATCCGTGCAAAATTACAGCTTTCTAGCATTGATAGTCCCTGAGCAAAGCCGCGGACGGACAGACAGACAGACATGGCAAAACTATAAGGGTTCCGTTTTTGCCATTTTGGCTCCGAAACCCTAAAAAACCGACTGCCTGAGCAGCAGCCAAGACTCATTTAAAATTGTAACCAGCTCAAAAATTCCCAGTAAATGGTTATCAATCGTTGAAGTTTAAGTTACTTAACAGAGTTCTAGGCTACTAGACTTGTTTTCTTTTTTTTTCTATTTCATTTAAAGTATTAAGGCAGTCGAGTTTTTGTTTCCGAATTCTAACAATATAAATATGATATGCAATGAATGATTTTATTTTTTATTTCTTATTCTTTTTATGTTTTCACACGGACCCAGAGCATATTGGGGACTTTACACACACCATAATTTAATCTTTTAGCAGCTGCACAAGCTTTAAGGCCGTGGTACAAATGCAATTTAACACACATGTTAGTTTTACACGTGGTACTAAACTCAGAGGTGCGAGCCGAAGTTTTAACTCCCAACCCTTTACTTGAGAGGCCAAACCGCTAGTACGGCTTCTATGAACTCTCGTTATTGAAAACGTTACACTTTTTTACTGGCCATTTGCTGTTTCATTAATTAGAAATGTCTCAAAAAAGTACTATCTAATTAAATGAAGCCAAATTTGAAAAAGTCCATACGCAACCAGCGTGTTTGCTGGGACGTAATACAGTTTCGAAAGGCAGCAATAGCGGGTCTTATGAGGGTGCGTTAGGGTGGTCGTTTGCGCGCGACTGTAGAGGTGCAACAAGCGCATCCCTTAATGAGAGTGTCGTGACGGTCTCCTAATGAATTCGATGTGTGAAAGCCCGGGTTCGTTACCCGCATGTCTGTATGTCGGCTAAATTAATTCAGACTGTCTCTGCTGCCAATTGTGAGGGTTTAATTATTTTTCTCCCGGAAGTGCGCTGAGCGATCGTCCGCCGTGACGTAGATAGATGGTGGCTTAATTTTTATAATAACAATAACGTGGATGGATTGGTTAGTTGGAAGCTTTGTGTTATTGTTATGAATTGCAATGGTAATAAAAAACGCAGTATTTTGGAATATTTTCTACTTGCATACCACCTACCCAAAGCAAAATAGGGATTTGGGGCCACGTAAAGCGAAAATGCTAATAACTTTATAGTTTTTTACAAGTTTGACTATTTATCGTGGACGGTGCACATTATACATGTGCATGTGGGAAGTTAATGATGTAGGGTAAATGTAAGGAAAGCATTTAAAAATATAAGCTAGTCTACGATCAGCTGTTGGTTTCGTTGCTCACGCGCATTTTCTTTACATGGCGCAGTGTCGGTAGGATTTGAACCTACGCTCTCAAAGGGCGCTTTCTAATCAGATTGTCAGTTTTAAGACAACGATACAACAGGTTGCAATTAGCGTTTTACATTAGTAATGGAATGACGGAAGTTCCACCAACTACGGGCTACAGGTGAGCATTCTACGATTATTTAAACTGAGAACAAAATAAGTTAATTAACAATTATTAACAAGTTAGTAAACAAAATGAGTTAGTTGATATTTATTTATTTATTTAATGAAATTTGAAGCATACAATCTCCATTTCACATTGTCAATTACCAAATTCAAATAATCTGTTAGTTCGTCCTCGCAGCGCTTATACCAACTGCAGCTACGAGTAGCAGACATAAAACAAACTTAACAGGTTCATTCCACGTTTACGACCGTGCCAAAGTGAATGTTGACTTTGTTGCGGAGGAACATGGGCGGGTTGTCTAATGGAGCGATGATAAGCTGACACAATATGGTCCTATGATAAAAAATCAAAGAATACGACTGCTTTAAAAACTCCAAAGAATCAAATCATAGCCATAACAATGAATTTGATTTTAATTTGTCTAGCGTTTTTTTTAATAGCAAAATATTAAAATTAATAACTCAATCCCACTTGTGTTTGTATGTTTGTCCATCTTTCGACGTCAAAACGGAGCGACGGATTAGACGTGATTTTTGGCATAGAGATGGTTTATGGGCCAGAGAGTGACATAGGCTACTTTATATCCCGGAAAAATGCACAGTTCCCGAGGGAACAGCGCGCGATAACCGAATTCCACGTGGACGAAGCCGCAGGCAAAAGCTAGTATGAATGTGAAAGTTTTTAAGTCTGTTTGTTTGTTACCTCATCACGTTTAAACCGCTGAACCGATTTAGATGAAAATTGGTGTACAGATAGTTTGAGTCCTGGGAAGGACATAAGATAATTTTATCCTGGAAAATGGTATATTTATCGCGGGATAGCAATAAACGTATTCTACGCGGACCATGTCTCGGGCCAAAAATATCGGAAACCGTGCGGTTTTAACTAGGAATACAATAAATTACCCTAAATATACTCTGTTAGTGTAATAAAGTAGAGCTCTAAGCTCACACGAAACATAACTTTATTCAGGCATATGGCAGTGTAACAGTGAAGTTTGAAAAACAAAGTACGATACACTTTTTTATCAAAAATAATTCTTGACTATTCTACAGGTTTATGAACACAAAGTGAAACTTTATACCTATCACTAAAACATTTTGATCGATGTAAAAATTACCAATGCACAAATTTAGTGTTGATAAAAAAATGAATTGTCTCTAGAATAAAAATAAAGACCTTTTTTACGGCTTTAAGTGAAAAAATAATGGAACTTTGTACTGTTTCAGATCAGAGCTTAATTAAAATGGCTCCGTACTGAGTTTTTCGAACTTGGCCCATTAACAAGACAAGTAAATTATATCGACCAGCCTTATTATATCGATAGGCTTTGAAAATATGATAATGTTCTGCCTCCGGCGCATAATTAACCCCCGGCTGACTCCTTTAATATTGCGAATTTTTTGGGTAAATGATTATCACGTGCGAGCGGACGCGATCGCGTGTCACATCAGAAGTTTGCTATTTTCGGTGTGACGCCTGTTACGCGTTATTTCTTACCCCTGATGCAAAAAGAAAGATGTTACTTATTATATATATATATATTTTGACGCCAATGTCTGTCTATTGCATTGTAGTTCTAAAACAGTACTGTAATCTAACTAACTAAGAAAATAACTCACCCCGCATCGTTCCTGTTGCAATAAGTAGCCATCACGCTGGTCACTAAGCCCCGCTGAACAGCGACGAACCACCTTTGCACAAGAAACGACCCGGAGTATAAGAGTCCGAACTGCCACTTCACGTGTAGCTAATAAATGCTGCGGTGAGTTTCCCAGTTCTTTTTTATTCGACAGGATGGCAAACGAGAAAGTGGGTCTCCTGATGGTAAGAGATCACCACCGCCCATATCATCTGCAACACCAGGGGTATTTCAGATGCGTTGCCAACCTACCTGAAGCCGTGTTGGCCTAGTGGTTTGACCTATCGCCTCTCAAGCAGAGGGTCGTGGGTTCAAACCCCGGCTTGCTCCTCTGAGTTTTTCGAATTCATGTGCGGAAATACATTTGAAATTTACCACGAGATTGCGAAGGAAAACATCGTGAGGAAAACCTTCAAAACCTGCGAAGCAATTCAATGATGCTGTGAAGTTCCCAAATCCGCACTGGGCCCGCGTGGGAACTATGACCCAAGCCCTCTTGTTCTAAGAGAAGGCCTGCCCAGCAGTGGGACGTATATAGGCTGGGATGATGATTATGATGATGATTGCCAACCTAGAGGCCTAAGATGGTATGCCTCAATTGCCAGTAATTTCACCGGCTGTTTTACTCTCCACGCCAAAACATAACAGTGCAAGCACTGCTGCTTTACGGCAGGATTAGTGAGCAAGATGGTGGTAGAAATCCGGGCGGACCTTGCACAAGGTTTCACCAGTCAAAGCTCTAATAATCTCAACTACAAAGTTCCAGCAATTCCACTTAACGTAAGTCCAAAATCTAGCTCGGACTTGAATACTTGACAAGAACTATGGGATCAGAAACCAGAACTTAAGCTTTGTTGAGACCAACAATGTCTGCTCTCCAATTTTATCGATAGTTTGAAGTGCTACATTGAAAAGACATACCTACTCAAAAGTCGTTTTTACTTCTCAAGATATGCTTGAGCGAAAGATGGTTTGAGTTAGTGTTGAATTTATTTCAATGATGGACATTTCTTTACAGTTTAATTTAAAACAGTTGTGATTTCAAAGTCACTTCAAAGTCTTAGGCCTCTAGGTTGGCAAGGCATCTGCAATACCCCTGGTGTTGCAGGTATTTATGGGCGGTGGTGATCTCTTACCATCAGGAGACCCACTTGCTCGTTTGCCATCCAGTCGAATAAAAAAAAACTTGATTCGAGCTAATTAAATTTTCAATAATTTATTTAATTACATGTATTTATATTATTAGCTATAATAAGGCATTAACTATTAGTATCTTACCTTTGCTAAAGTGTTATTTATCGTATTATTTTCAAAACTTTGACCCACGAAATAAAGCAAGCAAATCATCGAGCTGTTATATATTTTTTAAGTTGATCTACTTCAGATCTTTCAATCTGCTATATTTTACAAATAAATGCTTAAAATTCTGAATTTCGACACAGCGATATTCTGAATCCCTACAGTTGTAAAAGAAAATCAACTCAACCCAATGAGTAAGATTACAATTTTAATTCGAAAGATTACCCTTCTTCGGGCAAGTTGTAATTCTCTTCCAGCGAGCGTCAGCACGCGGCTCCATCAAACTCGAGTTAGCGCACTTTCATAACTCCGATCGGCGCCGGAGTCGGATTAAGTGGACTTATCAGTTCGTGGATGGCTAAATTATTTCGATAGTTGCGAGCTTTCAATGCGTATTTAGTCGAGTGCTCGGTTTGAGGATTCGAATTCGTAAGTTTCGCGTAACAGCGTCGAATTGTTAGGCTAGAGTGTACTTTGATGAGTTTTGGTTTTGGAATTTGTTTCTTTTTGGAACAATGTTTATAGCTACAAAATTAATGTTTCTAATTGTAATGAACTGCTTACGTCATCGTTATCAGAGGCTTTTTCATGGACATAAGCCTGCATAAAACAACTCATAAGCCAATCAGTTCTACTTAATGACTGTTTTTATTTTTCGTCGTGTTAGATACTCTACAGGATGACTTTGAATAGCCGGAGAGATAAAAAAAAACACACTCGACTTGTTTGTGTGTTTTCTCAAAATATTGCAAATAAATACTTTACTTGTAAAACCTTTAAGTTCAATAATGTTGTAAGCAGTCTAATTACCTACTTATAGCTTTTTACCAGATCTCATAATAGGCTTAGAAGAAATCGGTTATTCAAATCGACAGACCTAGCAAGGTGGCCCACTGCAGCCCACATATTATTTCCACGTAGCGTATCACTAAGCGGGGTCGCGCCTCTGCGGCTGACATGAGAAATTTGGCCGAGAAGAAGGCAGGGTGGACCCGGGGCTTGGAGCTTTATAATACTAGAAAAAATTAGTTTCTATAGCGGAATTTTCACGTTACTTAAATCGACCAAGTAGCAATACATTGCGGGTCTTGAGGAAGCCATCACATCATACTTATTTAGTTCGGTAACAGTGTAGTTTATGTATATCAAGTCGAAAGTTTATTTATTCGTATTGTGAAAACTCGGATTTGTGTAAAACGTTTTAAAAATATAACCTAACCGACTCAGAAAAGTTGAAAAATTAAATTTAGCCATAAACCTTCCCAATGAGGACTTAAAGACAGGTGAAATATCGCTAGATGGCGTTAGTATCGTCAGGTTTTTTGACGTTACGGCATTTTGCCTGTCTTTTAGCACTTACTGAACTAAATTTCGAGTAAAAAGACCGCATCAAAATCAGCCTGTTTCTTTAGGAGCTACGATGCCATACTTAGATAGACACAGATACACACACATAGCGTTCAAACTTATAACCCCTATTTTTCCGCCAGGGTTTTAAGATTAACAAGTAACACTCCTAGATGAAGAGACTGACAATTTAAATTATCACAAATAGACTCTAGAAAGAAACTAAAGCCTGACCAGAAATATATGACTATCCGCCATGTTGCGGAATTTCATTGGAACTAATTTCTTACACTGGCAATAATTTTAATGATTGTCAGTGTCACTGTGGCGGTTTCTTTGAACAATAACAAAACATGCCCAAAACGATTAGTAGTCAACAACGGATCATTGTAAATAATGTTTATAACAAACTACTGACCAAAACAACGCTTGGGGAATGAAACTATTTCACTAATTTCATCTTTCCAAATTAATATCAGAGCTAACAGGTAAGACAGGTAACAGATGTCATTGTTCCGACTATACTGAACTATTACCATATAAATAAGAACACTAGCG
>NC_133489.1:23587709-23603506 GCF_025370935.1 Choristoneura fumiferana | reverse complement strand
TTATTTTATCGTTCTTCTTCTTCTTCTCGTGTCGATGGCTTCACTCGTTTAAAGTATCCGCGACCAGAAGTAGCGGTGTTTATTGCCTTGTCCGTTGCATCTCGGAGGTCTCGCTCAGTACAGGACGGCATGCTGGGCAGGACATCAAATGCGACATGCTCTGGGAAGCCGTCCCACAGCCACACTGGTGTTTGGGTTTTTCAGGAAGCCCACTTTGCAAGGTTTTCCTTACACCGGCCAACCTGAGTCCGAAGTCTATTAAGGGATTTCCAGGTTGACCATGGTTGTTTGGCCCCAGCTGGTAACGACTCCGCAGGATCACAAATCCATCAGGCGGGGCACGCGTGGTCTCCACGTGAGAGTCTGGTGCGGGATGGGGAATCCGAGATAGGGGTGGTGGCACTCAAAAAACTCGCCGGCTCCTCAGGCGGGCTTGTGTGCAGTTGTGTTATACAGAGGGTGCCGAGGATCCTGTTCCTGTTTCCGCTTTTCTATACTGCACGCAACCTCTCTGCGAATCTCTGGAGGGGCAATTCCCGCCAGCGGGTAGAGCTGGTTTAGCGGAGTGGGTCTGAGACAGCAGTGACCATACGGCAAGTGTCATTCAGGGCCGACGTTACCAGCTTGGCGTGAGCGAGCGGTGCAGACTGGACACGCATATTCCCCAGCCGAGAAACTCAACGCCAGACCAGTAGTTCGGAGAGTGTGCGCATTCGCTCCCCAGTTCGTCGAGGTTAACCTTCGGAGCAAGTTTATTACGCGAAATCACCTTGTGCTGTGTGTTGGCGCAGTGGCTTTTATACGTGAGCGTTCTGTCCAGGGTAATGCCAAGGTATCGCGGTGAGGGCAGTGTCAATGCGCACTCCTCCCCACGTGACGTCAAGCGGCCTGCTCGCATCGCGATTGCGTAGGTGAAAAGCACATGACTGTGTTTGGCAGGATTTGGTCTCAGGCAGTTTTGCTCGTAGTATTGCTTAGCGTTTCAAGAGCCGCAGACAATGTCCCTTCCACGTCCCCAAAGGTGCGCTCTGCGCAGCCAATGCCAGTCATCCGCGTATAGAATCGTTGAGTGTTCGGTGGGCAGGCTGATCGTTGGTATAGATGTTAAAAAAAAGAGTGGGTGCTAGCACGCTACCTGCGGGATTTTATGTTGAAAAAAATGACTTTCTGCAATTTTCTTGCGGCGCATTCTTCTTGGCAATGATGGTCTTTCCGAAAGCGCTGGTAGTTTAAAAAATGACGTGTAAAAGTGCCCATTGCGGCCTATTTACTGAATAAACGATTTGAATTTGAATTTGGATGGCCGTTGGGGCAGATTGATTCTTGAGTGGACCAGGTGACGTGGCGACAAACGTAATGTAGGGCGGACGGATTGGACTAGAGAAAGATTGAGCTTAGAGGTCATTTTCTGTTCAAGCAGTTTTTTGGTGGCTGTGCTTTTAGTTTACTGTACTTACTTGCATTGCCTCGAAACTCATTTTCATTTCTGGGTTTCCAAATTTCAAGTCTATGCCCATTAACCGTTGAAGAGCTGCTCCTGCTGAGCTGCTCCTGGCCGGGCCACCAGTATTTTTATAAACACAGACATTGGTGTCTATCTAATAACACCCCTCTCTCTCTGCATCGGGGATTAAAAAGCTCCATGTTTTCCAGGTAATACCAGCAGCGTACGCCTAGTCCGAGAAACATATTCGCTGTTTTACGCTCGCCTAAAGCAGCAGAATGCTCTTTTATAGTCCAGGAGACGGCACCCCAATTTAAGTGCCCGCCCGCCAGCGGGCCCGCGTGTAATTCCGTTTCATTAACTTAACGTCGCGTAAGCAAGTTTACGTATGCGTCATTTGGTTAAGGAGAGCTGAACGCATAAAATTACGTTACGTCTGATTATATCCGACACGCATTTTACGGCTTTTTTAACTCGAGACATGACGTGGAAATTTTCCTTGATGACACTTGTCTTGTATTTTATAAGGATCAGCGGAAAAAAACCGGGAAAGTGCGAGGCGGACTCGCGCACCGAGGGTTCCGTACACATTTATAGGTATGTAAGTAAACGGGAATCGTGTCTTGAAGATATTTCTCGCTTTTTCCGAGTGATTTATTACATCCAGTGTATGCAGAGCCCTACTCTTTAGCAAAATGTACGCAGTATGGGGTCAGATTATATTGGACAATGATATTTACAGATAGACATAAAAAATCAAGATTTTAAGACTTTTCTAGTTAGTTGGGTTATAATAGTTACCTTTATACCAAATTTCAAGATTCTGAGTTCACGGGAAGTACCCTGTAGGTTTTGATTCCCTTGCGAGTTTCGAAAACTAGCGGAAATTTCCAGCATAAACGGCTGTATCTTTTGATTGCGTTGGCTTAAAAGTTTGATTTTTTTTCACAGCTCCAAGGGACAGTAGACCTCAGTATTTGATACAAATTTCAGCTAGATCCCTCTACGCGTTCCCGAGAAATAGGGTCTTAAGAGACAGAGAGACGGACAAAAAGTGATCCTATAATGGTTCCGTTTTTCCTTTTGAGGTACGGAACTCTAAAAAACAGAACTCTTAGGCTCCGTGTCCACCAGAGATGAATGAGGATGTGTTGCGATGAATGTGTTTTACGTGAACCAAAACGAGTTTTACGTGACACGCTTCATGTACCATCAGCCAAATATGTGGTCTACCACTCTAAAGTTGATAGTCGTTTGCATGTCACAAAACAAGAATGCCAATAGACGTGTCTGTCAACTTGAAAGTTCGACTTTAGCGAAAATACAAACTGAATTATAAATGCATAGAAAAACCAGAAAAATAGGACCAGCGCTGGGAATCGAACCCAGGTCCTCGGCGTTCCGTACGTCGGTATAGCACGTGGCACGGAATGCCGATTATATAATTCAGTTTGTATTTTCACATGGATTTTACGGGATGACATAAAAATTGAAATAAAAAATACAAAAAAAAACATTCGACTTTAGCGACATATTCATTTGATAGGAACTTGTTTAAAAATTTATAGACCAATTATTTGGCTGATGGTACCTCGCCTCACTTCGCTCAGCTGTTTCCACTAGAGATGTGCTGTGCGAGGATAGGTAATTGAAGCGTTAGGCTGGGATGAAATATAATAAATACCTATCTTTACCCTTACTAAAATACTCGTAAAAGTCATCTTGAGCTTAATAAAATAAATTTGTCCAATATTTGCTTTACGACTTATTTAAAATAAAAAACCTTCCCAAACGACGAGCGACCCGCTGTGTTCATTGTTAACATCCTACCCGCAAAGTGTATTTGCAGGAACAACGAAACAGAACAATTGGACTTCACGGAGTCAATTTAGAACACCTTTCATTATGCAAAACAAATTACACACGTTCGTCGAGGACTGCCTCAACCGGAGGAAACCGCCCAATCACTCGACAAAAAAAGCACAATTTTTGGTCCACGCGTGAGATTATATCCCAAGACTATGCCACATAGAGAAAAAGGATCTTAAATATTGTAGGTACATAGATAAAAAAAATAATGAAAGGAGACTTCATTTTGATTTTAAAAACAATTTTAACTGCATTCAAAGATTTTTAAAATATCCTAGAACCGGGAATCGAACCCGCGAATTGGTAAAAAGAGCACCCGCAACTTTATACGAACACATCTACACTTGAGCAATAAGTGTATAAAATAAACATGATAAAATAATATTGCGATAAATAAATTGTAGTCCCTACCAAAATAGTTGCACGCGATTCTTGCATAGAACACATTTTTTTTAAATGACTAGCCGTATTGTGTTTATGACGAGACTAAAGAGTTATTTAGAACTAATCTGTGGTTTCTTTCGTTCGACGTTTCTTCCACGTCATAATGACTAAAAGCCAGATTTGACAGGAAAAGGTTCAATCATTTATTTACGAGAGCAAGCAATTCTATCTAGTATCTCGTACAAAGCGTCACTGTTGCAAGCAAAACATCTATTTTTATATTTAACGTAGATGAATAGAGACAAAAGGAAGCTGAAATAATATTTGAAAGAAAGAAAGAAATAAAATACATTTGTTTACCGCCATAAAAACAAACAAACATGGAACAAATACAAGACATACATAAATGACGCTAAACAGGTCCCCACTCAGCATAATGCCACGGCAAGCCGTGGCGCTGATTTTCAGTGAGGACCTTTTCTAAAAACTGACTTAAAATAAAAAAATAAAATACTTATTATTAAGTTGTACGGCAACACTGGCTTGAACAGCCGGCTTATTTCGTGTTTCCCTCTATTTTTGATGCTCATTTGATATATTAATAACAATTAAGACCACCACAAGAGACTGGAAACGTTCAATTCTGTCACGAAATCACACAACTGCATGGTTAATGGTTTCTCACACAACAAAAATATGATATTCCCTTGAGTTGTCTAATTTTTTTTGCCTAATTTAAGTTTGTTTTACAACTTTAACTGAATTGTTTGTCTTAAGTCAATTTGGGTAGGTTCATTATTCATAATTATTATTTTGTCGCATTTTAATTTTTCCTAAATGATAATTTTCGTAACTCTTGTTTTATCGAATATTATTTTATCTAAAACTTTGTTGATTCTTATTTTAACTAATCACTACGTAGCCGAATAACGTTGTTACTAAGATTAGAACTGCGACCAATAAAGTAGGTTAGGTTAGAACTGCGATTACTACAGAGCGCGAGCCGAGCGAGCGTAGCGAGCGTCCCGTGGTAGCGGCCGGCGAAGCTCCAGAACCGAACTTACGTTAGACGTATAATGCTAGACGAAAATAATTATTCAAACTGTAAACGAAATAATTTTAAACATAATAAAAATTCGATCATTTAAAATTAGGCTAAACAAAATTATGTATACAAAATGACTTTCACTACAGTGAAAATTAGGTAAAATGAGCCACTTAATATTGGCTTATCTAAAATTAGGCAAACCATAAATCGGCAAAAAGGTGTTAGGCAAAACAAAGTACAACCCAAAAATATTAATAGCTATTTTGTCAACCGAAAACAAATGTGTCTAACTTTGAAAACTCCAGCGGTACCCGCTCGTTTCTCTTCGTTCGAGGGTTTGTGCTCGCCGGTGGCGCACGCGCTGTCGTCGTAATTAGCCGACTGCCGGCTTTATTGAAATTCCGAAGATCCGATGGTTTGTCGTCATGTCTCTGACTAGGCCGAGAGCCAAATGCATTTTCAGATAACTCATTAGATAAGTAGGTACTCAACAAGCCACGATATCTGATACTGCCATCTGAATGAGGCGGTTATCATTTATTATAATAATCGATGGTCTACTCACGGAACTTAATGGGTAGGTAGTAACTGGACCCATTGTTATGATATATGAATGCTTTCAGCAGCAGGCATGACTAGGCCAACCCTATTTTAGTTTACTCCATTACCCATTGGCTAAACTGAGCCTGAGCGTAGGTAAGAAAACGAAGGTAAATAGGGCAGAAGGAGTTATTATAAAAATAATAAGAACATTTAATGACAAAGTTTTTCCGCAGTTGGCTCCTAGTCTACCGCCTACTCACCGCACTAGTCTAGGAATCCGCTTTGTACCGCTTTTGAACTTGTCTGACACGTCAAACGATATACGAGACGGTATACGCGAGACGCGGCGAATTACATCATTCCAGTAGTTTTGATGTGTCCTGGGGCTAGGTATTATGTTTCAATGCTCTTTGAACAAAAGGTTATAAGAAAAAGGTTAGATTTTTCCAAGGTTCATGAGAAGGTCATATTGAAACGGCTGTGATCGAGTTATCGAGGTTTGTACTTGAGTACTGTTTTGGCTCTATAGGTACTCTATAATTCCAGGTAAAAAAATGTAAGCATAAATATATAAATAAGTAATACGAGTCGGTATGCCTTATGTAGCGCGCTTTAGCTTAGCGAGCTTTGCAGTGAAGGAAGACATCGTGAGGAAACCTGCACAAACCTGTGAAGCAATTCAATGGTGCGTGTAAAGTGCCCAATCCGCACTGGGCCCGCGTGGGAACTATGACCCAAGGAGAGGAGGCCTGTGCCCAGCAGTGGGACTTATATAGGCTGGGATGGATGCCTTATGTAATTTTATGATTTACTTTTATATGACAAGTTGGTTAATTTTGGTAAAGGTCTCTGAATCACCATAGACTAATCATAGATATTTCAGTGTTTAACAGTACCTAACACAAATGTTGGTAGAATTAGTCGATACAGTGTGGATGATGTGATTCTTCTGCTTGCGATATGTTGCGATATGAAAACTGAGTCGATTATCATTCTTTTTCTTTAATAGGTACCTGCTGATTCAACTGTTTGTTTGTATTTTTCCTTATTGAGAATGAATCGTTCAACTTGTGGCACTACGCTGACACAACCGACAAAAACACTGCGAGATTGGTAGTGATCGATCGCAGTCGATGATATTGGAATACTGGTCAACATGAGATCTGACGCTGTGCTGTCTCCGGCAGGGCCCGCGTGGTGCCAGCTGATGTTCCTGATGGAGCCGCCGGCGCGGCTGGCGTTCTCCAACAGCAGCGGGGCGCGCGTCGCCTGCGCCGCGCACGGCTCCCCGCGCCGGTCATCTCCTGGCTGGGAGAGGACGGCGCGCCGCTTGCAGACATCCCTGGACTCAGGTCAGTACGCAACCCTTGTTTGTATAGTAGCTTATCCACGAAGCCATTCGATGTATGATGGTTGGCCAGTTTTCTACCCCCACAAAGCTTTATCATCCGCAAAACTGATACAAAGAAGCGATTGTTGATTCAGGGCAGAGTAGAAGGCAAGAGACTACGCGTTTGACCACCATCAGGATAAAAAGATCTCTGTGGTATTTGTGTTCAGTGGAGACTAAGCGTTCAAGCGGTCAGAAGAGACCGGTGAACAAGGATAACGAAGGCACCACCTGTACCTAGTAATAAGCGACTACGATAACTACGCTGAGAGCGTCTGACATAAAAGAAGTTTTCTATACAGCTTAAATTTATAAAAATCCCTTAACGCACCTTTAAATGATCCTGAAAGTAATTGGCTTCCGTATCCACAAATCTACAAAGTTGGGGCTAAATTGTACTGATCATTGTTGTGAGATTTCAGAAATCTAATCCTGGTTTGCGATTAATCGGCTAAAGAAAGCCTGACAAAATACAATTTTTAAACAGTAATTTAATAGTTTACTTATATGTAATAAATACAGAAAAGTTCCTTACGTAAACGGCCGATGGCTATCTTCAGCTACAAATTTTCAAGTTTAGATAAGTCGAATAAAGCTCGAAGATATAGTAAACACCTCAAGTGCAGTACGACTACTTCGTTCTGATTTTACTGCGCGTGAGTTGAACGCCCGTTCCAGCTCTAAGGATGTATCCCGCAACTGGCACTGCACCAATATAATTGTGTCTACAGAGTATTGTTGCTACACTGTGCACTATGCGAGCCCCAGTACAAGTGGCGAGGTGCATCGGTTGAACGCTTCCGTCCCTGCAACAAAATAAATATTCATCCCACAACTTGCTTGTACACCGATATATTGTGTCAACAGAGTACTGTTGCAATTCCGTACGCTAGGCGAGCGTCAGCACAACGTGGTGAAGTCCGGCTGTCTCCGCAGCAAGGATTAATCCCGTAACTTAAACTTCACCGGTATACAGGATGACTACCTGAGAACGTAGATAGTTCAAACTCAAACTCAAACTTACAACATTTATTGACATAAAAAACACACTACATTCACAACAAAGACACAGTAAAAACATAAATAGAAGAAGAGAGAAAAATACTTCAGGAGGTGATAAACTGGAGTATTAGAAAGAGTATCAGTATGAGTATCCCTTAGCCGCATTGGATTTAGTGGAGCCCGAAGATTCATTTTGGTGGTCCGTTGAACAGGAACAGACTACAGAGCCTCAAACCACGTCGTAGAGTTGCTTGTTTGTCTGTTTATTACCGGATATATTTTGGTGAGTATCCGCAGGAAATGCATAACTTATTTCCTAAAATATCTATGCCTGTTTTTTTTTAAATACACCGAACAAGGAAAGATGATGTAAATTTAATTAGACTTAACCAAAAACTTCCTGAAACTCCAGTGTCTGATTTTTCGGCACCGTTGTTATCAACTAAATTAAACTCTTGTCAACTGCACTGTTGCAATTCTGTGCACTACGCCAACGCCAGTTCAAGTGGCGAGGTGCGTCGGTTGAACGCCTCCGTCCCGCAGCAAGGATTTATCCCGCAACTTGCAACGCCGATATCTTTTCATTTTATTTTGTTTACGCTGCCACAACACAGTGGCTTACAATTCCCACAGTGAATGGGGACATATTGGGAGCAATATATTTTATAGTTGTTTCAAGAAAGTGTTACTTTTAAAGGATTATTTAATATTATTTAAAAAGTTTTTCATGTCGAAAAATTCAACTCTTAACTGAATCAGGTGTGACTTTGCGGAGGTCCATATCAATAATGTAAAAACATCTACACAATCTAACATCTTTTAGCATAATAATGGTGAACGGTTGTGTTACTCTGAGGATGGATGGGTTCATAACGCGCCAGTGTAGTATGGTGGTGATGATAGTTGGGTGTATGTGATTTTTGTACGTTCTTACAAAGTGGAAGTGGAGGAACAGACATTTATTCTATTCTACTATCTAGTGAATAATGTTTTTCCATCTTGCTATCTCAATTATCTCCGGTAAACTTCAGTAAGCTAGTTGAGAAAACAAGATAAATACGAAATTATCCTACAAAATACGATGAGTATGAGTCGATGACAAAAAAATATTTTTTACATATTCTGTAGCTATCATAAATAAGGTCACGGGCAAGCAAAGTAATTGTTCTTAGTTCAACTCTTAAACTCTAGACGATGCCATACCGGCAGATTGCAAGAATAAGTGGAGATTAAAAACAACGTATAAGCTGAGCTTAACAAACTAGGCCAGCCGAAAGTCAAATGATGCTAGTTATATTAAGTTTATGGTCAAATGAGTTAGTTAGCCGTCGGCCCCGCCTGCGCCAGAATGACTGATGTGCTCTTATCGCGAGAGTGGACAATGGACGCTATCAATTTATGTCGGCGCTGGAGTGGGACGAAAGACGATCAGAGGATCAATCATGCTAGCAGGAACGTTCAAGCGCGTAGACTCTGCTACGGTAAATAGTATGTCTGGGTATTTGTGTCAGTTTAAAATTTTATCTCGCTCTACATCCCACAGCTGGGCACAGGCCACTCACAATCAGAGGGCTTGGACTGTAGTTCCCACGCGGACTTTTCCAGATTACATAAATTTCGAACATCTAAGGGCTATGGAGAGGGCTATGTTCGGGGTTTCTCTGCGGGATAGAATCAGAAATGATGATATCCGCAGTAGAACTAAGGTTACCGACGTTGCTCGATGAATTGCGAAACTGAAGTGGCATTGGGCGGGGCACATTGCTCGCAGAACTGATGGTCGATGGGGTCAGAAGGTTTTCGAATGGCGTCCGCGGACCGGGAGACGAGCTGTGTAGGCCTCCAACAAGATGGAGCGACGAACTGGTTCAGATCGCGGGATGGCGGTGGATGCGGAAAGCACAAGACCGGTCTGAGTGAAGATCCTTGGGGGAGGCCTATGTCCAGCAGTGGACGTCTTTCGGCTGACATGATGATGATGATGATAGTTTTTAAATCTCTTCAGACAATGACCGGGTAGCCATGCCAAACCTAACTACGAAGCTTGAGGTCCCGGGTTCAATATCTGGTCTTTAAGTGTTTACTCTGGGACTAGGGTCAAAACGATATTTGACTATCTTTAATTTATTTTATATATTAAAGCTTGACAAAGCGTTTTGCCGAACGGAAAACAATTTTAAGCTACCTTTATGCATAAAAAATTAGAAAAAATAAAAATCAATAAAAATGATTTATTTCAGACCACATAGGAAAATCCTATTGTCCAAAGCATTGTTAGTGATAAGATAAAAATAAAAGACTAATAAATATTTTAAATTCAAAATTAGACCATATTAGACAGATAAATTAATACTTGAATGTGACGTCACATGTAAGTAGCGCCATACCTGCTGCACAGAGAAAAACGTTTTACAAAGAGACAGATACTCAATATAATACCTAATCTATATTTTTCATAAAAAATATACATGATATATGGTTAATTCAGTTGTCAAGTGTTCTACTTGTAGTACTCAGGCACCTAGGTTGTACTTGTAATATTTTTGTTCGCCTTTGTACTCTTTTAGTTTTGTTGTTTTATTTTTGTATTATTTTGTGTTTTATGTACAATAAAGTACATATTTACATACAAACATTTATGAAATAAAAACTTGAAAGCTTGAGAATTTACCCTCTAAGAGTCTAGGTCATTCTCTGTAATATTGCTAATAAATTATATACAAGTTTCCGACAGCCTGACCCTTACTATTATGGATAGCGCGCGAGCAAGGTCCGAAATGGACTCGGCGGTCGCACATAAACACGGCAATTAGTCGACCCCCGCTAATCCGGCAAGTAACGAGGCAAGATTAATGGCCCGGGAACTTGTCGACGTGTGAACTTAAAGTTATAACTTATTAAGAAAATGGACGTGCCTTTATTGAATTATAGTACCTTACATGGGTACGAGTTGCCCGTAATTGTAATAGCAACCCTTTCTGTGTTGGGTAAGTGAATATGACTTGCTATATTAGGGTTTCTTGACAGGCGAGAAATCGCGAGATGGCGTGGCGTATAGTCCGTAGTGGCAGATGATCCGCTTGCTCGTTTGGCTTCCTCTCATAATAATATTAATCGTGAGCTCCGTCTGCGTTACGGTGATGCTTGGGATAGCTCATTTAGGGGCTGTTTCACCATTCATTGATTAGTGTTAACTGACGGTTAAATGTGTTGCCGTCTCTATTTGTTTTGTTCGAATAGACGGCGACGGCATCACATTTAACCGTCAGTTAACACTAATCAATGGATGGTGAAACCGCCCCTTAGTTATTTAACCAATCGCAAACGTGTCGAAAATGTCAAACTTGTCAAACGGACCGATACTAACGCCACCTAGCCTATCACAGAAACCTCATTGAATACGAAAGTTATAATGCTTCTTTCCTCTTCTTTCATTAAGTTTTACTTAAGTTTGAAACACACAGATAGCGGTGGCGGAACGGTGCGGCGCGGCGTGGAGGCGGTACCGGCAGGGCTACTACGAAACTCGAAACTCGAAGTGCGTATCTAACCGTCCCTCTCGCTCTCGTATTAAATAGTATAAGTGTCAGAGGGACCGCACGACACGAACTTCGAGTTTCAAGTTTCGTAGTAGCCCTGCGGTAGTAATATTCGAGCTAACATTAAAGTGGGCACACAGAATACCGCGCGGGAAATAAGCGTGGCACGGTATTCTATGTGCCCTCTTTCACCTTAGCTCGAATATTACAAATACACCGCTGCACCGCCAGTGTATTTCTAGCTTTAAAGGTTGTCGCACAGCACACGTAACCGCTCGGCAATGGATCGGCGCCGCCTAAAATAAAATCATTAAATAAAAAAATATATAATAAAATGTGAACGGCGCAGGTCTTGGTTTGAATGAAACGCCGAACATAAATTTAAAAGGATCTGTATTTCCACTTCCAGTTTTCATACAATTTTTAGATGCTATTGCGTGGGCGGTTGCCGTACAACTAACTTGAACTATATCTACCTACATATAACATGCTTTCTATGTATGTACCTACGGTATCGTACATGTTCCACAGCGCGAGAACTATGATGATTAAATTTAACTTATCACTAAACATGGTTTCATTTATTCCTATATATAAAAACAACTGAGTTCTTATGACATCAAATATATACTCCGGCGAACCTTTTTTTCACTTTACATACAAAATTACCTATTCTTTTCTTAAATTTGATTCAATTAGGACAGGTACTTTAATGTAGGTTCCTTCTCAATGGAGTTGGGATTGCCTCTCATTTGGGAAACAAGAATAAAATAGGCAAGCAAGTCTTTCATCCAATTATGTGACCACCGCTTTCATTTCGTTAAGATATTCATTAATTATGGCGCCCAAAGCTAGCCAGTCTTCGTCTCCCACATTATTTGAGTCTTGATCTAGCCATCAATCAATGTAAGTACTAAAAGGCCTTGGCACTGCGGGTTCTGATGTCGCTTTATTCATAAGCGCCATCATTGAGCTAAAAGAATGTGGCGATTGTACAAAATCAGTTTATTTTCCTGGCTTACTGGCAGCTGGCAACCGATGAAATAACTGGCTAAAGTGGTATTCTATAATTACGCCATATGCTTCAATCTACTTTTCTTCATCGAAGACATCGCTCTGCTGTGGCGATAATTTATGCTTAACTTTGCTCGATGTAGGTCCTATTATTTGTGTAATATCTGTAGCATCGACTTTCAAATGTATTTTAGTTTCATAATCATCTTTTCAGTAATTAACGAAATCTTCCTATGCTGCCATTATTTTAAACAATCTAAACTTCTACATAAATATAAAGAAACATCTAACTTCTGACTGCCAAAAAACAATATCCTTACATCACCGTAATGTTCTAAACTTAAGCCTAACACGACAAAGCTTACGAGTTTAAACCGATCATTAATTTCGGCCCTTCCGCGCCATTGCCCATGAATCACCCACGCCCACGCCCAGCGCTGGCCAGCCGACCGGCAACACGCCCGATACCGCACTAAACGGGCCTAATAAGCGTGATATTAAACTATATCACAGGTTTATATTTAGCGGAAAAAACTTAGTATGAACACTGTTAGATAATTATTGATAGATCAAAAGAATCTAAGTAGGTATTTTCGAATAACAGACACTTGTGTTATTAATTTTGTATTCGCGAAGTTATAAAGGATTATATTGAAATATGCTCAAAGCAATTGAAGTGGAGTAGGCTTAAAATATGGTAAGGTTATTTCAATATACATAAGTAAAGAACAAAATAATCTTTGCGAGAACATTCCTTACAAATTGATAATACTTTAATGTGTGTGAGGAATAAAAATATTTTAATAGTTTTGATAATGAGTAATATGGTTAACAAAACAAATTGAAAGGAACACTTAATAAGCCTCATAAGTAACTCGCTTCAGACACGTGGCAGCTAACGAAGACGTCAATTCTTACCCCTTGAATTTCATTTGCGAGACAATTCCGGGCGCTATCCGCGTGATAAATGATTGATAAATTATGTATATGAAAGCCCTGGGACGGAGCTCGGGGTGCCAGCGCCAGCGGAACGTGGAATTCGTGGAAATTTTAGTAGCCGATTCACCAATGTTGAAGGTGCTGGATTGGGCTACATGACTCTGGTTTATAACTTGTTTTTTGTAAGGTTAATTAACACATTACATTACAAAAACCACTACTAAAATTTACAGTACCAGTGCCTTTGACCATGTGGCTTTAAAATATAAAGGTTCGATCTTACTGGCATAACTGAACTTTTTTTGTTTTGTAATAACAGTTAAATGTCTTATAGTATGAGGGCAAAATTTTCTTTGTACGGAAGTTTTAAATAATTAACATCTCTTCAAGATAAAAAAATCAATGTGCTGTCGATTTTGTATTGTTATTGCAAACGTAGCATATCGCGTTTCATTTGTATGAAAAAAATAAAGTTACCATTGCACATGTTTTTAAAAAATTGCAGAAGAAAAGTAGCTCAGTTATGTGAGTAAAATCGAACCTTGCATTTATAGCCTCATGCACTTTATATCTCACTTATCGTCGTCAGCTAAAGGAAGTCCAGCTGCTAATTGCTGCATATAAGCGACTGAGAACACCAATAACCGATGCTGTGCAGCTTACATTAAACGTACAGTCGAGCAAACTGATTTATTTACGGTCGAACAAATTGACTCATGACCCAGGGTGGAACCTTCTAATAATTTAGACGACCAGATGGCCTAGTGGTTAGAGAACCTGACTACGGAGCTTGAGGTCCCGGGTTCGATTCCCGTGTCGGGGCAGATATTTGTATGAAAAATACGAATGTTTGTTCTCGGGTCTAGGGTGTTTACTATGTATTTAAGTATGTATCTATCTATATAATTATATTTATCCGTTGCTTAGTACCCATAACACAAGTTTTGCTAAGCTTACTTTGGGACTAGGTCAGTTGGTGTGAATTGTCCCGTAATAAAAAATAAAAAAAAAACAATTTCACTATTAAAATTCAAATTCAAACATTTAATTCAGACCACGTCATAAGTGTTAGTTTACAGTCATTATTCTATATTAGTTAACTCTAGATTTACATTATGTTATATACAGAGCCTCTGGATTCCATATGTCCTGAGTCCCAGTGTTTCCAAAAAACGCAAGCAGGAGACTCCAACGCCATACGCACGAGGCCGTTGGCGCTGTCACGCACACGGCGCATCAAGGACGCGCCTCTGCGAGCATACCCGATGCGCTACAAAGACGTGGCCGCCCCATCAGCATCCTGAAACCGTTAAACCATGATTTTCTTGACAAAAGTATAAGATGGTATTAGTAGCACAAAGTTTCCACCCTGGTACGTGATTAAATTTGTTCGACTGTACTCTTGCAATCTTCACCAAGTCACCAGTTTGCTTTATCCGCATCTTCCAACGCGTGACCACCACGACCACTCAAAAACACATTGGCCCCAATGGCCATCGGTTCTGTAGTTCTGTGTTGTTGCACGTCATTTGCTTTGTCTTTGGATCTTTTGACTATTTATAATTAATTCATCACCATCATCATCATCATCATGAGTCATTTCTGGTGCAAAGGCTGTCGATAGCTATCCAACGTGGAATTGCCGCGTGCGTTATGGGCACCTTTGTGCCGGGAATGGCGAGGGGCGAGTTATTTGACTAGGTTATACCGGGTGTGGCCTGTAATACGAGCAAAAAATTAAAACTTAGATCGTCCTCGTCAAACTCAACCACATTAGTTCAGTGACTTTTAAAAATAATGGAGTCTTTGAATTTTCCTTTTTTAATACAAATTAAATACTGCTATCAATGTACGCAATGTATCCTGGAACACGACTGACGTCGCCTGTCACGCTACAAACATCAAGCATTTCGCTTTACATTGCTTCTTCGAATAAACTTAAAAGTGTAATAAAAATTAAAAAACTAACTAATTATTTTTAAAAGTCGCTAAACTAATGTTGTTCAGTTTGGGGACTATGATCTATGTTTTAATTATTTGCTCATATTGCAGGCCACACCCGGTATATGGTTAGGTTTTCATAATTTGTGATTTGTAATTTGACTAATGTCTTTTACATATTAAAATATTATATTTTTTAATAAAAAAATAGTTTATATATTAATTGAAAGTCCCGCTGTCGCTTCTAACCAACAGGCTGCCTCACCTTGCGGTTCATATTCGCGCGCCGTCCGCAGTTTGTCTTCGTTAACGTAATAACCTCCGCGCGGCATCCTCCATGCTCCGTCAAAGTCGGGCCAAACGCAGCTCGTTAAGGTAACCTTCCAGCAGAGGCCATTGACTGAGCTCTTAAGCTGCATTTCCACCAAAAATGTGCGAGGGTGTGTTGCCATCCTCGCACAGCACATCTCTGTTGGAAACAGCTGAGTGGAGTGAGGCGAGGTAAATGAACCGTTTCTATTGGTTAATGAAAAACACATTGCTCGCAACACCTCCTCGCACAAAGCCTAATCGGGTAATTAGGAAGTTTATAGCTAAGCAGTTCTGAAGTTGACAGACAGGTTTATTCTGTAGAACTCTTAACTTGTCTTTAAGAACTAGCGTTTTTTAAAGTGGCCTAAGATG
>NC_133489.1:23546900-23587609 GCF_025370935.1 Choristoneura fumiferana | reverse complement strand
GTAAAGAAAATTTGGAACTGGAGTTAATAACCGCAATTACTAAACATGTTGACCTAAATATCGTACAGCAATACTAGTCCAGCCTATAGAAGAATGTATACTATAGTACCTATCATACAAAAATACATTCAAAAACACGTCCATGAAATTAGTATTAGTGAAATCTGAATAGAAAATGTTTCCAATTTTGAACGACAGCAGAAATTATCCGTAAATACCACGAAGGTAAGACAAATCATCGCGGTATAAATGAGTCATATTTAGCATTAGCACACAAATATTTTTGGCCAAAAAATGCGCGACAGCATTACCAAATACATAAACGAATGCATCGTGTGTGGTCAAGCTAAGTACGAACGTTGCCCGATTCGACCGCAATTCCAGGTAGTGCCGCCGGCAACAAAACCTTTCGTTACCGTCCACGCTGACACATTTACTGTTGAACGCGAAAAATACTTAACAATAATCGATTCATTCTCTAAATACGCACAGGCATACCGGTTATCTGATGGCACCGCACTTAGTATTGTAAAAGCCTTATTACAGTTTTGCACTCATCATGGCCTGCCTTTAACTTTAGTAACGGATCAAGGTACCGAGTTCACGAACCAGCTAGTTGCAGAATTTCTAAGAGTTCATAAGATTAATCACCACAAAGTCGCGGCGCATGCACCAAACGAAAATGGCATTATAGAAAAATTTCATAGTACTTTCCTAGAACACTTGCGAATACTAAAACTCGAAAACAGTAGTGAGCACTCGAAACATTTAGTACCTTACGCTCTATTGGCATATAATAGCTCAATACATAGTTTCACTAAATGTCGACCCTATGACTTAATAAACGGACACTTCGACCCACGAGACCCTATTGACATTGACGTAACAGAACTTCTATTGCAGAACTATATTAATGACCATCGTAACAAAATGAAAACTGTTTATAACCTTGTGCATAATTCCTGTTTAGAGCAACGAGAATCCATAATGACAAGAGTAAATATGAACAGAAATCCTAACATAGAATACTCTCCCCAGCAAGAGGTTTACATACGAAACCCTCTTGCAGATAGACAAAAAATAGCTCCTAGATACACCCATGATACAGTTAAAGAGGACTTACCTGTTCACATATACACTTCCAAAAAACGAGGCCCCGTTCCTAAGTCCCGACTTAAACCAGTACGTAAATCTCAATTGTTACAGGCTTCATCTACCGATGTGGACATGGATCAGCTTGGCCCTAACCCAAGAAATCCACCTTGAAAGTTTCGATGATGGACCTGGAATCCTGCCTTTTAAAATGGGACCAACAAAAGTCGTTTCCCACTACCACACATTTTTGCAAAGCATTCAGCTTGGCAAATTACATGACGACATTGACCTCATCAAAACACAGCTTACTAACGCAAGTAATTCCTTAGCAAATAATACATTTCGTTTCTTCCAATCCCAAATTAAATATTTGTATGCTAAACTCAATAAGGTTTCGGCGCAGCTGAGTACTTTCTCTAGCAAAAGAGTGCGACGAGGACTTATAGATCCTTTAGGTTCAGTTATTAAAAGCATAAGCGGCAACTTAGACCATAATGACGCCATTAGATATGATCATGCTCTCAAAATTCTAAAAAACAATGACGAAAAATTGTCGAAAACTTTTAATGAACATATAAGCTTAAATAAAAAATGGATGGTTGAACATAAGAAAATATTGTCAGCATTGAATACCAATCAGCAAATTTTAAGTAAAGATTTATTAAATTTAAAGAATGACAGTATGTTAAGCAATGGAAAACTGCTGGATTATGCACATCTTGCCCAAATGTTTAATATCGTTAGTGAAAATATAAACGACTTATATACCGAATTATTACGTATAGAAAAACATATTAGCTTTCAGTAAGTTAAGTAATGTGCACCACTCTATTTAAGTATAAGTTCTCTAAAGGACATGATTGGGAAATTGCACGAGATATATAGCAAAGATCAAATCTTAGATTTAGATACTAGAGATTACTATAGCTTCATAAATGTAGGTTCTTATTTTTCTAAGAATGATTTAGTAGTTGTCCTAAAAGTACCAATTATTTGTCAAGGCTCATTTGATTTTTATAAGTTATGCCCATTGCCAAACAAATACGGGCGCATCCTTATTCCTCCATATCCTTTCATAGCAACCAACCCTCAAGAATATGTGTACGTAGAGGCAGAATGCCCTAAATCCGGCGACTGGTACATCTGCCAACAAAAACTCAGCCATCAGATTCGTACGGAGCGAGACTGTATTCACAAACTCATTCATTTACAGGAGATAGATGGAACGTGTAAAACCACGCCTATCTCTCTGTCTAAGGAGGCTCTATTGGAGCTGGACGATCAACATTATGCCATAACATTTCCAAATCCTACTAAAGTACAAATCAACTGCCAGCAGGAGCAACATATCATTTTGAACGGAAGTTACGTCGCAACTATCCCGCAACACTGCTCTCTCAAGTCTTCACAGTTTACTATAGTAAACATTAATAACAAACTCCGAGGCCAACCACTGAAAATAATGTCAATACAACCAGAAACCAGAAGCCAGCAATCTAGCCCCATGTTGAGAATGAACTCTATCAATTTGAGCAATCTTGAAGCTATCGAGCAACAAATATCTATGGAAAAGCCGATCGAGACAAATGCGATCCAATCTTCAACCCTCTACCACACTACATTACCATTGTACCTTATCATACTATTCGGAGCAGGTGTAACAGCCTTCATACTATATCGAAAACATCGAGCCAGAGCGAAAGTCGATATCAAGCAAGATAATATAGAGCTGAAGAAAGCCGCTACATTTGCACTAAACCTAGCAAATAGTAGCTCGACTTAGAGGGGAGGTGTTAGGCACGGGCCCTACACAGCGCTACGTCATCGCGTCAGCACCTCGTACGACAACTCAACGTCACGGCGCAACGTCACGACACTACGTCACCACGCTACGTCGCCGACACAGTGAATTAGGCAATCAGTTTCGAACTAATTACAAAACCAGTGTGCACAGTGACTCGCGGCCTTTCGACACCTAACATCGGGTCCTATAGGACAACACGAAACCATTCGTGATAGTTTAAGTAAAACTTGTATTCTTTTATCATTAAATTTTATTATTATTAAATCCGCAATTATAATTCATCTCCTCCGCTGCTGCCCCCTCCATAATTAGTGCGTACCAAAGTAAACGAACTGTTGAGTGCCAACATTATTAGACCAAGTAGTTCTCCTTTCGCGAGTCCTATATTACTCGTGGATAAGCGTGACGGAACAAAGCGTATGGTAACTGATTATCGCGAATTGAACGAAAATACTATCCCCGATCGGTTTCCTTTGCCGCGTATTGATGACCAGATTGCGCGTTTGTACGGTGCAAATTATTTCACATGCTTAGATTGCGCTAGCGGGTTTAATCAGATTCCTATTAATGACCCTGAAAGTATTGAATGAACGGCCTTCATAACACCCGAAGGGCAGTTTGAATACTTGGCTATGCCCTTCGGGCTACGTAATGCACCAAGCGTTTTTCAACGGGCTGTGTCCAATGCTTTAGGGGTCGTTAACACTGATTCAGGAGTCCTAGTAAGTAATTATGTGATCCTGTATATGGACGACATTTTGATCCCGTCTAAAACTGTAAACGAAGGGTTGATTAGATTACGAGAAGTATTAACTGCCTTAACCAATGCTGGTTTTTCCCTGAATATCTCGAAATGTTCTTTTCTCATGCGACGTGTCGAGTTTCTTGGTTACGAGATCTCTGCTGGTCAAGTCAAACCTAACCCAAGAAAAGTTGAGGCCCTAACCAAACTTCGGCCACCCGAAAATACCACACAATTGAGGCAATTCATAGGGTTAGCCTCTTATTTTCGTAAATTCGTCAAGAATTTTTCTCAAATTATGACCCCGTTATTTCGTTTAAACACCAATGTCCAATTCAACTGGACTCCTGAGCATGAGGAGATCCGACAAAAGATTATTTCGATTATAACGCAGAAACCTGTGCTTACGATTTTTGACCCGGACTTGCCAGCTGAACTGCATACAGATGCTAGCTCTCTCGGTTATGGGGCAATTCTTTTTCAAAAAGTCGACGGTCAATTGCTCGTAGTTGAGTACTACAGCCGACGAACCACAGACGCCGAGTCAAGGTACCACTCTTATGAGCTGGAAACTCTGGCGGTGGTGAAGGCTGTTGAACATTTCCACCATTACTTGCAAGGGCGGCATTTCATTGTCGTTACAGACTGTAACTCCCTCAAAGCCTCTCGTGACAAGGTCAATCTTTCCCCACGAGTTCACCGCCATTGGGCGTTTCTGCAGTCTTATGATTTTGAGATCGTTTACAGGGAAGGCAAACGAATGAGTCATGTGGATTTCTTGTCTCGCAACCCTGTGCCTAAATCGTCCTTAGTTGAACCGAGTTTTGAGAAAATCGAACAAAAATTAGTCAATATAACCACCTTATCTGACAACTGGCTTTTGGCTGAGCAGTTGCGAGACGATGAAATTCAGGCTATTGTCGTCAAATTGAAAGAGAATCAGCTTCCTTCAGATATCGCGAAAACTTACGAAATTCGTTCAGGAATCTTACATCGTCGCGTTCAAAGAAACAACCGCACGCGCTGTCTACCAATAGTGCCACGTGCTTTCCGTTGGGCAGTCATTAACCACGTGCACGAGTCTTTAATGCATCTCGGTGCAGACAAAACTTTAGAGAAATTGTACGAGCACTATTGGTTCGACAAAATGGCAAAGTACGTTCGGAAATTCATTGACAATTGTATCACGTGTAAAGTTTCCAAAGCTCATTCTGGGAAAATACCAGCTGAACTTCACCCCATACCCAAAATAGCCGTCCCCTGGCACACGGTGCACGTAGATATTACCGGCAAGTTAAGCGGAAAGAATGACCAAAAAGAGTACGTTATCGTTTTAATTGACGCTTTTACTAAGTTCGTACTTTTGTATCACACGCTTCGTATCGACACCCCTAGTGTTATTAGAGCTTTGAAGTCTAGTGTCTCCCTTTTTGGTGCTCCCACGCGCGTCATAGCAGACCAAGGTCGATGTTTCGCGAGCAAAGACTTTAAAGATTTTTGTGAATCGCACGGTATTCAGTTACACTTGATCGCGACAGGTTCAAGTCGTGCTAATGGCCAAGTGGAGCGCGTGATGAGCACTATAAAGGGGATGCTTACGTCAGTAGAGACGTCTGACAGGTCATGGCAAGATGCTCTCGATGAGGTACAGCTAGCGTTAAATTGCACAGCGAATCGTGTAACTAAAGCCAGCCCGCTTGAACTCATGATTGGTCGAGTAGCACGGCCTCTTAGTCTTTTAACAGCCGACGATACCGAAACCGAGGTTGATATTAGCGAAACAAGAGAACGAGCTGTCCACAATATTGAAAATAGTGCAAAATACGAAAAATCTCGTTTTGACCGTAATAAGGTTCAATTTGATAGGTTTGTTGTTGGTGATTTGGTTCTCATCCAAAATGAGGAGAGAAACCAGACAAAACTAGATCCTAAATACAAGGGACCCTTCAAAATTTTAGAAGTTCTCGAAGGTGATCGATACACGTTAAAATCATTGACTAATAACAGAAGTTATAAATACGCTCACGATCGCCTTCGAAGAATGCCTCAAAGTGCTGTACCTGCTGAACTTAATGTTTGTGACCTAGAGTCTAATTCTGATAGTAATTAGAGATTTTGCCTACATAACTATACCTACACACACATGGCTCATTTTATTTTGGGTTACGCGTGCTACAGCACCGGCGTAGTTGTAACTGCGGTCGTTTTAGAGACCGAACAGGGCGCGATGTGCGACCGGTGCTGTGGCAGCGGCCAGTCTTGTAATGACAATTGTTGTTGTCCATGAGGACAGTGTTTCACTATGACTCCAGCGTAGTTGTAACTGCGATCTTATTAAAGGTCGATCAGAGCGCAATGTGCGACTGGAGGTGTGGTGTGATGAATGGCCCATGGGGGCTTAATGGTTGGTCCATGGGGACCTTGTGGTTGGTCCGTGGGGACTTATTGGTTGGTCTATGAGGACCTGGTTATGATTGAATGTAAAGGCAAATGAATGCCAATATGTTGAGCCATGTTTGAGTAGCTGCGTGTGTTGTGTTGTGTAGAGATTATTATCTTGACTTTTTATAATGTGATCTGTTTACTATTGAGGCTTTCTTTTTAATTCAATTCTGTGTTGTAAATTACAATCTTTTAGTCAGGATAAGCCGAGCGAATGGATATTCCAAACTATGCCTTTGTTCCAGATATACACGAGGACGTGTAGCGGTCAGTCTGGCCGTGTCGTCGCGCGCGTATATTCGTAACATTATAGTTGCTGTTTTGATTACCTAGTACCGGATCTTATCTCTGATTGGTTGATTTAAATTGTAAAGTGCAGTGAACGCAGTGTGGTGGGGCGAGTATCGCTTCGGCGCCATTACACGAGGACAGAGTCGATGTTCACTTGATTGCCGACCACCGTTGAGAACGGTCAATTCCTGTGCCATCGAACCTGTCACGTTCACAGTCACTCCTGTAAGTGCCTACCTACCAAACCTGTAAGTGCCTGCCTGTGATTCCGAATAATTACACTTTGCAAGATAATCTGCGTTTCTCTGCATCGCCCACCGACATGGAACCTCCACCACGAGACGACGGTGATGATCCACCTACCGCTCCGTTTCGTCTCGCGCCGTCATACTTTTGATTTTACAGACCTACCTAAGAAATCATTGATCACCTAATCACTAATCAGTCACTTATTTGCTCAAACATGGTACAAAGAAGGTGGTTTACATACAATTTATAGTGCGAATGTGCGAATGTTTTGTCAGAAAGACATGCAAAATATTTTAAAGTTGTGTGTATCACTTGCATTTATAACAGTAACTATCTACAATTATAATCTAAATTATGCGTGCCATTTAAATACTCTTGAATTGAATAATAAGCTTTTGATATTAAATAATTTCTCAAAGCCTGCTTTAATTCGTTTATGCTTTCTAACTTCATAATATAGTTTTTGGTAATTTATTAAATATTCTGTGTGCCATTCCAAATACACTTTTTGACAAGAAAGCTGTTTTCGATGGCTTGCAACTAATTTTCCCATCAACGTCAACGTAAACTATTAAATTTTTAAAATTGATGTACCTATATAACCTAAGATAGGTACACATTTATTTTATCTTCCAAAGGCATTCATTAGAACATGCGTTCCCATTCCCGAAGAATAAACACAGAACTACGTTTAAATTAGAGTGAAACGAATACTTTACCTGTTATTCGTTTGGAACACCCAAACTCCCGGAACTCCTCGACGGACATGGTCCCTCAAAAACTTATTTAATTTTATATTACAAATATTTGACAGCTTTGAGTAAATTTCAAAATGAGCTGTGTTTCTCTGAATTGAGGTCCAAATTAGAGTGCCGCAGCGCCAGGTTTATGTTATGAGAGCAGATGAATTCTGTAATTAACTTTCGTTTAGAACAAACTCGTTTAATGTTAAATTGTGTTTGTCGTCGCTTTTTTATTATTGTTGTACTTCTAAGCTTCTTTCTCAAAGTCCTTACAGAAAAATTAGAGTATTTATAGGCAACCTTAATGATTTGGACGGATCTCACTCAATAGAGACAATTATAAAGTATTTAATAATAATTAAAATTTTGTAATTGTCATTTTACCAATAACTTATCCTTACGAATACCTAATTAAATTTATTCAAAATGCAGTCCTGCAGTCCGTTCCACTCATATAAAATGCACTTATAATGAAAATGTTTATTGTTATGTCCTTTAAAACTAATCATGTAACTCGCACCAAAAACATCTTAGCGACCAAACCTCACCCGCAAAACCCCAAAAATGTAAAGCTCATCTCGCTCCAGATAAATATTAACTCACTTTTACTACATCAAAAATTTCCCTCCGAATCCTTATCCCCGTCTTAAAACACATTTAAAATAATCACGGCCGTTATCCCTACATAATGGGGAAACCCGGGCCGGCAGAATTGCCGAGCACAATAGCAGGTGGGCTGTTTCATGTTCCATTGAAATTTTTAAGGACTGTAAGACTGCAAAAGGTCCGTGAGAGGCTCATGTGGGACAAAGACGGCGCATTATGAGCCACTCGCATAATCAAGGAAAGCGGTAAAAAGCCTTAACCGCTGGCCATTTTGTGTGGCCATAGTAACGAGTTGTAGGGGAGGGTAATTGATAGAAAGGTAACTCCTTGAAGCATCTTTACTATGCTGCCCTCATAATCCAAATGGCGCTATAAAAAAAAAACACGAGCTATTTATACCATGTGATGCAGAATATCTTAAACTACACGATAGTACTGATAACTAAAAAATGTTTTTTTTTTGTGATAAGTACCTTTGGTATAAGAGAGCAGTATATACTAGCTATTATGTTTCTAGAGCATTTGAAAAAATGAAGGATAAAACCTTAAATTTTTACCCATCACATTGTTCACCAATCTATTTTGGTCAGAAATGCATGAAAAACGATACAAATGTATTGTTTAGATACTAACATAATAGTTTGTGTCGCCATCAGTTTTTTGCCTGCACCGGAAACTTACTTTATTTTAACCCCCGACGCAAAAAGAGGGGTGTTATAAATTTGACCGCTATGTGTCTGCTGTGAGTGCGTGTGTGTCTGTGTCTATCTGTGGCACCGTAGCTCTGAAATGGGTGTACCGATTTCAATGCGGTTTTTTTATTTGAAAGCAGGTTTTCTAGGGATAGTTTTTAGATGTTTTATCAAAATCGGTTCAGCCGTTTTTGAGATATTGAACTTTGAAGTGACCAAAGTCGGGGGTTTTCCAACTTTTTTTGGTTAGGTTAAGAGGTTACGAGTAAGCCGAAGTAGTTGTCTTTAAAAAAAATATCTAAAGCCTTTAGTTTAATCACGACGTGGAGATTTTCAACTAGTTGTAGTTCATTAAGGATTAGTAGTTAATTAATGAAATGCACGTGTATTTTTTTATTGAAAAAAAAACAGCTTTTAATTAATTTAAATAATAAATAGAGTTCCTCTTATCACTCTTCGATTTCGAAACCCAGCAAATTTAAACCCGACCACAACCCACACCTTACTTAATCGCCTAATTAAAAACTACGCATTCCACGAAACTATGTTTGTTCACAACTCACACAGAGATGTTTATTAATGAAAATTAAATGTAAATAGTTGTAATGTAATACTGTTGTTACATCCGTGCGTATAGGACGTATTCGTCCAACTTTGGTAATAAACAACAAACATGGCTTTGAAAATACAATACCGAGCACGAGCCCGGTTGAGTATAATAATGGATTTACTTAGAGCGACCTAAGTTATGCATAATATTACGATTTCATATTATACGAGTGAAGTTACGCTGGCCGGCCTTTCGGGTGTCGGGTGAGGGAAGTTTACTGTTTTAATTTAACTTCATTATGTTGTTTGCGCGTGCCGTGCCCGGTTTCAGAATAGGACGGATCCATCTCTTTCCATTGGTGTCGTAAAAGGCGGCTAAGGAATCTGCTGTGAAAGTGGGCTAGCGCTTTCTATTGCCAAATTGGAGCTTTGGACTTAATGTGTACCTATGTGTTCTTGCCAGATTATATCCAAATAATTCCTAAGTTATAATTTCCTCTAATTGTCCTTTTTGCAAGAGACAAAGACAGAGAGAGAAAGAGAGAGAGAGAGATATAAGAAAAATACAGAAGAAAAAAAAATGACCATAGAATTGGGCCCGGGCCCCACTCAGCATAATGTTCCGGCAAGCCACAGCGCTGTTCTTCAATGGACCCACATAAAAACACACACACACACACACACACACACACACTATATTGACACAAATTTGTGTGCATGAATGTTGAGTGCAATTGTAATTGTATTGTAGACACTGTAATTGTTTCCATTTATGTATGTTAATTTCTTCTGTGTTGTTTACAATATGTAATTGTACCGAATCAAATAAATAAATAAATTCCAGCGAAAAGTAAAGAACAGACAATATAGTTAATAAATAGTGTAAATTATGCTTTAGATCGTTGAGTTTTGTTCTCTGAACGCTTTCGATGTAATTTACAATTCCTCTTCAAAACGTCCACGAACGTCAACTGCTCAGAGTTGTGACGGTCAACATTGCTCTTTGTTGCACACAACAATGGCAGGCAATCACCCTTTCAATTAATTAGGGTCCTTCCTGCCTTTGCCAGGCCGGCGCTGTTTACCAGGAAAATTGAATTGCCTGCGACAGCGTGCCATACGATGGAAACGTAACAGCAGCAATTGAGCTATGGTGGAACACATTCAGGAAACAAAGGCAAAAACTCCAATATTGATTTAATTACAACTCCAAGTGAACCGATATTATCCACAGAGTTACCTCAAAGACCGGCTAAGTGCAAGTCAGATGCGCGCGTTGAAGGTTCCGCAAAAAGAGTTAGCGAAATCTGTTTTATACAATGTCTAAAAGAAGTTCATGTTTAAATCCTGATCATAAGATCGGAGCAGTGGACGTTATTCGGCTGATAATGATGCCTATAAAAGCGTCATAATATCAGCCCAACGACGTCCACTGCTGGACAAAGTCCTCCCGCAAATACATAATTCCATAATAATCTGTCCTCCGCTGCCCGCATCCAACTGGTTCCCGCAACCATCATCAGACCGTCGATCCATCTTGTAGGTGGCCTTCCCATTATGTGTTCTAATTCGCCGCAATTTCCTTACTGCTACTTGCCCATTAAGAATAAGAATAATTTATTCGCTATTAGCAAAAACAGTTTTATAGTACACAATTACAAGTTATGACAAAACAAAAGTCTAGGTTTGCTGGAAGAGATCCCTATTTAGGGATAAGCTCGCCTTTGTTCTCTTCTCTGTGTATTTGTATTTTTATTTTTATGTGCAATAAAGAATTTACATACAAACAAACAAATAAAATAATAGCAAGTTTTTGCGAAGTCGCGAAATATAGAATAGCAAATGAAAATAAGTCGATAATAATTCCTGCCATCCAGCAGAGTCTACATACCCTACATATTAAATTCCATCAAGACAAAATCCCAAATTGCTCAACTTTGTTTTTTAATGAAGACCTCTAAAAATATATCAAAGCGTAATTGAATTCTGTATTCAAGGCAGAAAAATAGAAGTAATAAAATTGAGACCTAGTTCTGTTCGAGTTGAATGTAATTACAGTGAAATGTCGAATCAGATATTTACTGAACAAGTTGAAATGTCGAATTCAAATTGTAATGGGGTTTTAAAACAAGATCTAAAGACGATTATTTAGCTCAGCCAATGTCATTAGGTACATTATTTACCTTAGCTCAAGTCTGACAGGTTCGTCTAAATTAAAAAGTGCTTTACATTTCAAACTTGAAAACGATGTTCTAAAATTCACTTCTAATACGAGAGAAGCCTTTTTTACGGGATGAAATATTATCATCTAAGCTACATAAATATTACACAAATCATTTACCGGAAGTGAGTTTAACTCGTATCTTGCATTAAAAACAAATACAATTTGAATATTTCTTATGGTAAGGTTCCCATGACGACGATCGTTGATCTGAAATTAATTAATTTTTCAGACCTAAAAACAGCACTCGGATAGGTAGGTTCTGAAATATTCCTATGAAATTAAAAACGACAAGTCAAAAGTTCTAAGCGATACTAAGCATCGACTTCGGATTAATAAAAATATAAACAACGAATAAGAAACTTTTCTCAAGTTAACAGTCAAACAAAGGAGTCCATTATTTAACAGTTACCTACATATTCCTAAGAATACATAAGCCTGAGCAGCTTACACGGGCCAGGGCCATTAAAAAATAACATTATACAGGTTAGGCTAAAATATTTGGAACAATTAACTCTAGCCTGGACACCTACTTGACCATGGGTTAGCAGTTAACATGAGACAAAAAGTCAACTGCACACCAGTTTAAACAAGTACTTTGCACGAGTGTATTAATTAAGTAATTGAAGAAACTCTCTCTCTCTCTGAAACTCTCATTTTACAGCATTGCCATGTAATAAAATTAAATTACAATTAAATCAATATAATCAGGATTTCACTCATGCGTGACCAAGGCCAAAAGCTACGCCAGAATAGATCAATTATCAATTTCAAATATCAAATCACAAACCGCTCGGCTCTCGTCCTTCCCGCCGCGGCCCGTTCTCCGGCTGAGCCAGATAATGCACTGGTATTGCATCGATCCCGCAGTATGCCGACACGTTCATCGTGGGCTGCATTTTTTAATCCCACTGGATATTGTAAATGCGAAAGTGGTTACATGAGTGTTTGTCACTTTTTCACGCCAAAATGTTCAATGGATTTGGATAAAACGAGGTATGTGGATAATTAGACCTCGGCAATTATTAAAGCCGAGCTTAGACTTCCAAGAAAAATCGTGCAAGTTGCATTACATTGCGAGGTCGTAAATCCAATCGAGCGCCGCAATGTAATGCAACTTGCACGACTTTTCTTGCTAGTCTAAACTCAGCTTAAGTTTAAAGCCCTGGGAAGGCTATAGGATAGTTTTTATGGCGAAAAATTACATAGTTCCCGCGGGATGGCAATAAATGAATTGTACGGGTCATAAAAAGCTTGTAATAAAAATTTAATTTTGAACAGATTTCTTTTGGGTCCATACCGACTCTCATAATTGTCGCAATTAATAATGTAATGTTTTTCATAAGTAATTTATTGAATCAGGCGTTACTTTGCGGAGGTCCATATCAATGAACTAAAAGAATTTCCTTGCTCACCCGCGACCTTACGATAGCTAAGCTTATGCAAAATATGCGTGTTCATGCAGTTCCTCCACCTAGACACTGTAAGAACACACACAAATCACACAAACCCATCTATCACCACCACCACACTACACTGACGCGTTTCGAACTCAACCAGAGCTCATCTTCAGAGTGACACAACCGTACACCATGCTACCAGTTGTTAGACACACACGCATATTTTGCATAAGCTTAGCTATCGTAAGGTCGCGGGTGAGCAAGGAAATTCTTTTAGTTCATTTTTCATAAGTCTTTTTCTCTGAATCCATAAATTATTCAGAATTGTTATATAAAATACAACACAATGACTCTTTATTTTACACCACAAGTAGTTAGAGACCTACATACGTAACCTATAGAATTTTACAAGATAACCATTCAATAAATATTTTCTAAAGTTTTCGCTGAGTGATAAATTTGAAAATGAGCCTATTTCAATTTCACCATATAGGTAATGTTTCGATGTCTTATTTGTTTGAATTTATGACCTATATTTGTAGCATTATGTAAGTTAAATGTAGTCATTTGGGCCAGACGGTGGAAATGGCTGTGCGGCCGATAGCCGGCCGGGCTTGTGCCTGTGACAGCCCGAGCCGTGCAGCTATTAAACATCGCAGACCTTACTGCCTGCTAGCCTATTAATGGACTGGAAATAATCCTACAACAGAAATGACGCAAAGGAGATGGAACAGAAGAAAACTTGATAGGTCAGTTTTCATCCTACTAATATTATAAATGCGAAAGTTTGTGTGAGTGAGTGAGTATGTATGTTTGTTACTTCTTCACGCTGAAACGGCGAAACAGATTTGGATGAAATTTGGCAAAAAGTTAGTTTATAACCTGGATTAAAACAAGGGATACTTTTTATCCCTTGACTTGAAATTTTGGACGGGTTGTTCTTAACACAACCTCAATGAAGACCACGATATAAATTTTGGGAATTTCCAGGGGAATTTTGTAAAATCCTGGAATTTCAATTGCAACTACCAGCTCCAATAGTTTACGCGTGCGAAGCCGCGGGTAAACGTTAGTAAAAAATAATTGGTTTGGTGTGTTAATTATGTGGACATTGTCTGTCAATTTAATCTCTGATTGTGGATTTGAGCTTTTGCATCTGTAAAAATAGCATTTAGAAATCCACCATTAACATACCCTAACCTACCTAACCTAATCATAATAATATTTAACCATTATGATGCTAAGGTGACATGTATCTACGAAGTGCAATGATGAAATACATAAATAAAATTTTGTGAAGGTAAACTGCGACACCTGCAAAACAATAAAATGGTGTGCGCGAAATTTCCAACGTGCACCGGGATTTGCAGTGCAAGCCATCTGATTCTGAGAAAAACCCTGTGCCAAGTAGTGTGTGTGTATACTTATAATTATAAACTGGAGATGATTCTTCAAATTTCATCTACAAAAATTAAGATTTTCATAATTCATAACCAGCCAACAAATGGCAAGTTACTGACTAATATATTACGAGTTATAATTTAGCGTACACCAAAGACTATTAAGGAGAGCGTCCGTACATTGATATAGACGTCAGATAAAGCCCATTTATTAGCGCGGGGCCATAAACAAGGCTGGGTTCCGCGGACAGAGACGCATGGCGCGTCACAGCGGTATATATTATTGTAATACCCGCGATAATTGATGGAAACCGACTGGAACTGGATGACGTTTAAATTGGAAACTCGAAAAGCTTTTTTTGTAAGTTATGGCCCTTTTGACGGACGCAAACGAGCCGGGCGGAAAAATACGAAATTCAGAGGCGTCCATTTTGCGTTTTGAAATGTCGGTGAATAAATAATGTTTTTGTAAGTTTCATAATGGATTTCGGCAACTCAAAAGTATATTAAGGAAGTTAATTATTTCATAATACGAGTATGTATTGTTTTTAAGCATATTTACTGTCATTATAAAAACTTCGCTAAAGGCTAACATAAGTTATTAGTTTAAGAGACAAAAAGTTTTGAAGTTACTAGACAGATCAAAAACCAAAAAACACAGTGACGAGGCTAACCCCAGTAGGGAAAAAACCAGAGAAATACCATACCATACCATAAAACCAAAAATAAACAAACTTGCATTAAGGGTTTATGCACACGACTATTTTTTTGTCGCAGACGATGCGCAGTTAACGCACTTCAAACGAGATTCATTCACACCTTATATACCAATATTCTTTCAAATTCACGGTGCTCTAAACATTAACGCCTAATAAATACGCCATCTACATAGACTGAATAATTAATAGACACGACGTGCCAAGAAATCAGCGAATCCGTTGGTCTAAGCAAACCAGATAAATCAGTCAGGACTCCCTTGGGACGGCCAACTCGATAACGCCGCGCTAACGAGCGGAACAGACGGACGGACGGACATCGCCAATCGATTTTGTCGCAATAGGACCAAGTTTGAAATTTATGCAGGTGTCTCATAAGTGTAATAGTTAGTTACAAAACTGTTCAATGTTTAGGGAATATTGGTGTTATGTACATTTGAATAATATTAAGCTTTGAATTCATATTTGAACTCAGGCTTCTCTGCCTTTTCGCAAAATTATTTTTTTACAAATGCTTCACTTGTCAACTGTTTCATTTCCCAACTCACGATTTTGGCTAAACTATATTTTTTTCGGAACTTTCAAAAAACAAACTTAACCTAACGTACTGTGTTCTATAAAAGCATAAGAAAATACACCAAGAAAAATTTTAGATTTCGGAAAAAATTGAGAGTTGAGAAACCAAACAGTTGGCAAATGAAACATTTGGCAAATAATAATAATGCGAAAAGGCATAGAACCCGCTCAGGCTCACAAATTATTGAGTCTGTGGGACTTACAGACTATTATGCTCGTGGTAAATTTCAAATGTAACTTTGAACCTGAATTTCGAAAAACTCAGAAGTGCGAGCCCGGACTGAACCCACGATCCACTGTTAAAAAGCCATAGGATAGGTTAAACCACTAGACCACCACGCTTCCCGCTTACGTTATAATACTATAAATACAAATACCAGAAATAATTAAATTAAAAATGTTAAGTCAGTTGTTTGTGAAACATAATAATATTTCGTAATTGATAATATTGTTGATGATGCCTATATAGATAGGTATTTAAGTAAGTTGCTGCTGGTGACACATGGCGGTCCATGTGAACCTGCCTTTGACAAGCGGTGACATCGGCCTCCGATAATAATAGTTAATATAATTATTTTTCATCTCTCCTGTTCGGAAAGTAAATTTTTATGGGTAGATAGCCGGATGGAAAATTGCGTTTTCATCTCTAGGGTGGAACGTATTTTTTTTTTAATTTTTCGATTAGCCACGGAGTCGGAGATAATTGAGTTACGTCAATGACACTTTTTTTTCACGTTTCGGCATGGCCGTCTAGATGCACGTCGTGACCAAGGAGCTTATATACAACACTGGAGGTTGAACGCCGCACATCCGTTTGTAACAAGAGATTTGATCTTTATTACGTCACGAACATATTCCATCTCTTTCTTTAGTTAGGTTAAGAAAGAGATGGAAGTCATTCGTGAAATGTGAAAGAAAGAGATGAAATATAATATAGTATTATGTATAAATAAGTAATAAATCTTCTTCGTTCGGCGTTCAACTTCCAGTTTTGTATATAAGCTCCTTGGTCGTGACCAACTCTATTTTTTTATAGTCGGCCGTGGCAAGTGGCCAGTTGAAAAGGTACCGTTGGAGGTTGGATATAAGTAATTTGAATTTATTATTATTCTCATTTTTTGTAGTATTTTACTTTTCTCACAGTCGAAATGAAAAGTAGAGTGTCTAACTCGGGTGAAATTACCCATTTCCCCTCGAACTATTGGCGCTTCACTTCGTTCGAGCGCCAGAAATATCTCGGGTGAAATGGGTCACTTTCCACTCTTGGTTATCAATCTACTATACCATAGTTAGTTTCACGCATCAGTACTTACTGGATTATTTTATGACAGCTATGTGAGCGGTAATCTGATGAGAAACAAGAAAGTAAGCTTCAACAATTTTCTTAATTCAACTTCAGAAATCAAGAGGCGTTCAGTTTTTATTCAGTAATAATAAAAATAAATAAAATAAATATCATGGGACACTTGACACCAATTGACCTAGTCCCAAACTAAGCAAAGCTTGTACTATGGATACTAGGCAACGGATAAACATACTTATATATAAATACATACTTAAATACTTTTTAACATCCAAGACCCGAGAACAAACTTTCGTGTTATTCACACAAATATCTGCCCCGGCCGGGATTCGAACCCAGGACCTCAAGCTTCGTAGTCAGGTGCTCTAACCACTTAGCCATCCGGTCGTCAACCCGACCGAGTCCGGTTTCATTTAAGTCGTTATAATAATATCTTCTTTATTACCTAGGGCTTTCAATATCCTACTTCGTTTCATAAAGGTCAAGCTCGGTATTTAATTACAACCGGCCCTCGAGGAACCCTTTTAAAAGTTCACGACAAAATCATTCTTATAATATTTTGCGGCAACGTCGATATAAATAACCCGCAATATCGCAAAATTATCATTTGTTACCCCCACTTGTTCCCAGAAGATATGAAGCACCCCCAATGACGTCTCCTAATAACCCTGTTACTTAATACCGGGTATCAATACGGCCATTAGCGTAGGTGTGGACACACATTAACGGGACAAAGACTCACGACCCGACTGTAGCGACTAGCGAACGTTTATGTGACCAGCGAATTTACAATACATTGCGTAAATATACAATTGAACGTCGCGCGGTGAACGTCTCGGGCGTGCAATGAAAAGAGGATTTGCTTGCTGGTCGCGCGTAGTGATTTATCCATCACGCTGGCAGAACAGTGCGGTAGCAATATGAGTGACAGGAATCGCGATAGATTGAGGTTAGGAATTCTTAGAGTGTGATACTATGTACTAGCGATTTTATGGATCTTAATGTAGCAATCTTTCAACAGCTGAAGATTTGAATTACAAGAGTAAGGTAAAATTGCGATATAATCGGTAAATAAAGCGTTATCTGTTTTAGGTATATTAGGTTTTGGTTTAGGAATGTTGCTGAATACACCCAGAAAAATGGTCACACATCCACATGGTGTGTACCGCTCGACAGTCACTGATAGCAAGGCAAGCTGAGGTGGAGATAGAGACACAACCTAGACATGCAACTGAGTAAGTGACTAAAGCCCTAGATAAGAAAATGTAGAGATAACAAGGAGAAGTCTTTGTCCTGCAGAGAGACACAAATATAGGATGTTTCTGTTTTATAAATAGTAAGCTCAATATAACAATGTCAGCAATACATAAGTACTAAGTATACAACAAGAGTAGTTTCAGTGTAGAGTTAGATCGTTTAAACATTGTCATTTATTTCTAATCTTCAATAGCTCCCTTGCTGCCCTTGTGATTGAGTACTAACGTAGTACATTTTTAGTACAATCAACACATTAAAATACCGTCACACGTCAAATTGAGTATACAGTTACAGTCAACCCATAGATCGGATCTATCGCCACAAATCATATTGCGTCGATACTGCCGTCCGTCTGTCAACACATTACGGAACCGACATCAATCAGAGGATGGGAGGGTGCCATTGGTTTGACATTTTTCCACTAGAGTGCGCTGCTGATCTTAAGTCACAAATGAAACGGGCAGATTCCCCAGTGAATGTACTTTATCTTAAGATTTTTTGTGATTGATTATATCCCGAATGATTTTGATGTAAAGTGAAATAGGTAATAAATGTTAAGTACAACGCTCCATTTTTAAAAGTTTATCATAAACGTCGTAACAACTACTTTATTAGTATGGGACTTGTATGGAATCGTGTTGGAGGGTTATAATTTGTCTTAGCAAGGTTTCATTATTATCTAAATAATTTAACAATGGCCGTTTTTCAGTCAGCTTCGATTTTCTTCAAAAAAAACGACGAAGTAAAACTGATACGTAAATGACGAGTGCAAAATTAGAAATCAAATAGAAATACTGATCCAAAAAACATATAATTTAGTTAACTATTTGTAAATAATAGTAAGCATTATGCATTAAAGAAAGAAATACATTTATTCACAACACAGCATTAGACAACAGTATACAAGACACAACAAAAAAAACTAAAAAAACTTAACTAAAAAGCTTTAAAGATCTATCTTTTTTTTTCAAGTTTGTAGTTGAGATGTCTCAAGTTTCCAGTAACACCTTGTAAAATATTACTAAGATATGAAATTTCCAACGTAGAAGCAGATTAAAAGCCAAAGAATCAGCTGTCTCTCTCAATCTGTGGGCGCCTGCCGCAAGCCGATAGGTTTGTGGCGACGTTTCATTCGGCGTTTGTTCGAGTCATTTTCCGTTGTTACATTTCTCCCGCGTGTTTCTTGGCGCGGGCGATAGTGCTGTTCGGCGAGATGACTTGTTTTGTGATTTGTGCCCGTCTTATACAGTGTGTTACTGGCAGTCAGGCTTTTTTAAAGGGAGGTTAAAGTAACATATTTCTTTAACTGAACCATGCCATTCATCCATATACTAATATTATAAATGCGAAAGTGTGTGTTTGTGTGTTTATATGTGATCGACGTGATTTTTGGCATAGAGATAGTTTATGGGTCAGAGAGTGACTAGGCTACTTTTTATTTCGGAAAAATGCACAGTTCCCGAGGGAACAGCGCACGATAACCGAATTCTTCGCGGGCGAAGTCGCGGGCAAAAGCTAGTTTAATTAATAAACTAAAATTCAGACTTTGTTAACTTTCTAACAAAATTATAGTTGCCAGTAATGTACAGCAAAGTAAATTGCCAAGTAAGTGACAGCCGACAGATACTTTGATTATTTTATTACATGTCAATTAACTTTGCTTTACATTGCTGGCAATTATAATCTTGTTAGAAAGTTAACAAAGTCTGAGTTTCAGTTTATTAATTAAATAAATGTCACGGTTAAGTTACAGTAATACGTTACTTTGACCTCCCTTAAAAAAAGGTTGGCTGCCGGTAACACACTGTATAGTGCAATCATGATATTATTATTTAATTTGGGACCCACTCAAGATCGAATATATCATCAAGATCGAATATATCATCAGATCGAATATATCATCAAGATCGAATATATCATTTTGCATGACGATTCAAAGGGTTTTTTGACGAAATGGGTCTCAAATTAACGATCAAACATAATATAAGTACGTGACCGTACACACACACCGTGTATTTGCACAGATTTAGAAGCAAGACTTGGCAAAAAAGTAAGGATTTTGTAACTGGAGTAAATCATAAAAACATCGACAACGTTAAATTGCAGTTAATCAGACAAATCGACTGGCCCGCAAAGCAATTCAATGGCATGTGTGAAGTTCCCAACCCGCACTGGGCCTGCGTGGGAACTACGGCCCAAGCCCTCTCATTCTGAGAGAAGCGCCGCCTGTGCCCAGCAGTGGGACGCATATTCCCATATCCATCGTCGGCGGTGATTCAATTGATCTAACTTATGTATGCATTTAAACACTTTACTGTATATAAAAAATAACAAAAAATATATAAAAAATAACAAAACAAAAAGAGTACAAAGGCGAACTTATCCTTTTCAAGATAACCTGGCATGAAACGGAAAACTTAAAAGACAGGCGAACAGTATTTTATGTACCGAGAGAAGAGAGGAATATAATAAGATATAAAAAATACACAAAATAAACAACAATTGCTATGACAAATATACTTAAATAGACTTAAAATTATAATATTACTAGCTTTTGCCCGCGGCTCCGCCCGCGTGGTATTCTGTTATCGCGCGCTGTTCCCTCGGGAACTGTGAATTTTTCCGGCATAAAAAGTAGCCTATGTCACTCTCGGGCCCATAAACTATCTCTATGCCAAAAATCACGTCGATCCGTCAGCGTGAAAGACGGACAAACACATAAACATAGAAACACACTTTCGCATTTATAATATTAAGTATGGATAGTATGAATTATAAGTGATAATAGTATTGAACGTCTTTTAGCCTTACAACTTTACTGGCACTGCCACGGGCGGTAAAGGTAAAATAGGTACGTTATGTTCGCTTTATAAGTGTTTTTCTTTGTTATTATAATTGTTTTTGAAAATTTTTATACAATGGATATATTTAGTCAGGGTCGCCGTCATCGAGACCGATGTGGAGGACTATATATAGTCCTAGTAAATAATATATAGTCATAGTAAATGATTAAAGTATTCTCACGAAATCATAGAGGACGAGTTTGAATATATATTTGAAAATTGGTTGAATAAAATCTTATACCACGCCTTTTCTTATTAAGCAGCAAAATTGTATTTCTTTCGCAAAAAAACGTCTGCAAAAGAATAATCTAATCAAAACCATAAAAATAAGATATTGCTAATTCCAAAATAATATCAAAAGAAGCCTTTCTTTGAAGCCAAACAAATTCCTTTAAATAATTTGTTATTCGGAGGGACCCTGAACCCCATTACGCTTTCCGTTTCCGCAAAACGAAAAGATATCTACCCGATTATGAATGGTGGCACGGAGATATTGGTAGTGATGAGCTCGGTGAACTATCGAAAATATCGATAGTCTACTTATTGCTAGCTAGAGTTTACAAGGTTTTTCGCCCGGTAGTAATCATTACCATCACAGCCTATATACGTCCCACAGCTGGGCACAGGTCTCCTCTCAGAACAAGAGGGCTTGGGCCATAGTTCCCACGCGGGCCCAGTGCGGATTGGGAACTGCTTCGCAGGTTTGTGTAGGTTTCCTCACGATGTTTTCCTTCACCGCAAAGCTCGTGGTGAATTTCAAATGTAATTCCGCACATGAATTTCGAAAAACTCAGAGGTGCGAGCCGGGGTTTGAACCTACGATCCTCTGCTTGAGAGGCGATAGGTCAAACCACTAGGCCACCACGGCTTTTTATTATGTATCGAATTAGTGTACTTCAAGCTAAATACAGTGTTTTTATCCAGACCTCTTTAGTTTACTGATATCAATCAATGTCAGATAGAACGCAGTCAATTTTCATGTACGGTTTTGGGGTTTGGAATTGCCAGAAGTTTCAAGCATTTTTTTTTTAAATCATTGCCATAAAAAAAAATTGAACTACAGTTTTGACCTTCAACAATATTTTGCTTCATGTGCGGTTATGAGGATTATGATCAGTACAACGCCAATTTGTAACTGGCGGGAGATTCGAGTTATATTGCCCTGAGTGTACACGTGATACTTATTTAAGTAAATAAAAACAGATATATTTGTTAGAATTAGATTACCCAGTAAAATATTTTATTCACATGGTATTTTAAATTTACATCACTACTAAACTAAAGAGTCAATTAGCATCATTGCAGTGTTGTTATTTTGTTTTAAGAACATTCTTTAATGTGACTTCACTTCATAATGACGTCACCCGCACCAAAGTTACGCTCCCTGTGTATAAGTTTTATACTATATTTATAGCCACGATACGGAATCCGATGATATCGAAAAACGAATTTTTGTTAAAAAAAAATTTAACAAGAGACTGTCATCCGACCTGCATATGAATACAAAATTTCACATCAATCCGACTGCTAGATGAAGTGTATCGATACTAGCTTGTAAGATTTATATCAATCAAACAACAATAAACGAGGTAAAGTTACCTACATAAACGCTTGTGAAAAGTATGTAATAATAATAATATAAGTATTACTTCACATAATCATCATTAATTTAAGAGCTTAGCTCTTGTCGGTGGAGTAATCGCCACTCTTTTCGGTTCTCTGCCAGCGTTTTCAGCTCCTGATACGACATGACATTGACTTTTTCCTTGGCTTGATCTATAAATGACCGTCTCGGCCTTCCCCTGCCTCGCCTGCCTTCTATTCGCCCTTCCAAAATAGTTTTTATATAGTTTCTACTTTCTACATAAAAGTATTACTTCTATGGGATTAAAAATGTTGCTTAATGCTTTACTTTACCGATTGATTGATTGAATCATAAGCTTTATAATATCTTGCGCATCAATTATGTAGGTACAGCGTTTTGCGAGTGCGATAATCGATTACAAGCCTATCGATATTACACCATCACCACATATTAGCACAACCAAATACCTCCCCGAAGCCTTGGCATCGCAAACGCTACCATATTCCAACTGCACAAAGTCTAAACTCATCCCACATCAAGGACATTGTATTATGACGTTGTTCGACCACATTCCGATTTACGGCTTATGTTAATACAGGCGTATTGTGCAGTGCTTTGTATGGAAAACCGTATAAATAAAATATCCGGTCTTGTAATGATATTAATAATTATTGTTATGGGGGGCCGTGAGAAGTCGAATGTGCGCCGATGGCAAATATTCCACCATTGATATTATACTGATGAGAGTGATGAGTAAGCAATGAAATTGATATTGGCCGGTTTGTTACCTTATATTATTATTGGTATTACTTTTTGGAATATAGAGCCGGGAAGATTTACTTTAGCAGACCTACTTTGTTCTGTGCTAGCAAAAATTCCTTAAATCGTTATTCCGCATAAATTTTCCTTAAAACTGTCTAGGTAATATATACCTACTATCTACTTAAGTGTTGAATTTCGGATTTCATTTATAATTATAATTTAACTTATTATCTCCACCACAGGATATTAATCTAATATATAAAATTCTCGCTCGGCTCAAAAATATTTGTGAGCAAACTCTACCGAAACGGCTTGACCGATTTTTATGATTTTTTTGTGTGTATTAAGTCTGTGAATAGGATGTAAACTATTTTTCATACATCTACGCGGACGGAATCGCAGGCAACAGCTAGTATAAATCTAAAATTAGTTAAGTGTTGTAAATTAAAAGCTCGAGGTAAATTTAAAATATAATTCCGCACATGAATTTCGAAAAACTCAGAGGTGCACTTACTGCAGCATAATGCTGAGTCAATTCCTTTTCGACATCATCAAATGTTTTTATTTTCTGTAAATTATGTATTATTTTAAGTTCGATGTCGAAATAAAGTTATGTCTATGTCTATGTCTATGTCTAGGTGCGAGCCGGGGTTTGAACCCACGATCCTCTGCTTGAGAGGCTATAGGTCAAACCACTAGGCCCCCACGGCTCACGGCTTTCATGCATTACTATTATAATAATTATAATATGTTTTTGTTTTATTCATTTATTTAAATTGATTTTTATTTTTATATGAGTAAAAAAAATATTTAAGATTTAGATAACCTTGACTAGAGCATAAAAAGTCATTTTAAGTCGCCTAGATGCAGCATAAACACGAACTTTATCTTAATATCTGCATAATGTTCTGTAGAATTTTGCATGGCAAAAGTAATAAATAACAAACAATATTGAACATTAAATTAAGTCTAGTTCAAATATAAATCATAGTCCTTAAAATTTTTTACAAGATCCGATTTACCTACTATTCATCTAATTTCGTAACAGTCCAGATTGCGTGATTGTTTGCAGCTAATTTCTAACTTTCTCTTTTTTATTAAGGGAGCATACATTTAAATTTTGCGCTACGAATCCTTAAGTTACATAGCTGCTGATTTTTTTTAGTCAATAGTTTGAAGAGTTTGTGTTACTTTGGTCAAAGCATAACTCACCGCAGAACCATTTTAAATTTCCGCTCGACTGCCGTAGATTTTTGAGTTACGTATCGAATTGATGGCGTGCCGGTCGAACGGTTCCATTCATTTATCAGATTTCTCTTTTATCAGTTTTCACTGGGTGTATATTGAGCGCATATTCAGCTACTTCTTACACAAATTGCCATGGAAAACACTGTAAAATTTTCGCGGATAAACTAAAACCTGTGCTTTTTTGGTAAAAATAATGAATACAATACAATCGAGAGTAAAATCAATAACAACTGAATGTGTTAGATTACGTGTTAGGTAACTGAGGCACTTGTCCCACCGCCGACGATGAGCGAGAAGCGAGCAGAGCGAGTAACTAGAAACTAGTGGGCGAGCAGTGAAAAGCGAGTGTTCGAGCACGACGGGCGATTACTCGCCCACTCGCTCGAGCCGGGCGGCCGCCAAGCTAACAGCGCTGAGCGAGTATCGCTGAGCTAGTTTCATAGCTCAGCGAGTTTTATAGCTCTTGTCGCTGCGACAAAAGATGTAAAGCGAGTTCTCGCCGGCAGTGTGAACCGCCAGCGATCAACTATTAATATATATGTCTCTTTTACTCACACAGGATCTTATATCTTTTGTTCGTTTCTTGAGCGAGAACATAGTCGATAGCCAATCGTTTCCTCTGGCCATTTTTTATACTAGCTTGTTTATCTTCTAAAAACGGAGAATGAAGAGTCAAAAAATTTTATAACAAAAAAAATGAACCGACTACAAAATCATGAAAATAATTTCAAATCGGTTCATAAATGACGGAGTTCTGAGGTAACAAACATAAAAAAAATACATCCGAATTGATAACCTCCTCCTTTTTTGAAGTCGGTTAAAAATGAATTTGAATTACTGATTTAGACAAATATACGACTGTTCTCTGTGAGAATTACTCGTAAGGAAGGTATTTGCAAATAAATGCAATAAAATAACTGAAAATACGAAAAGGCTGTTGGAGTTTTTTTTTTTTATTCGACTGTATGGAAAACGAGCAAGTGGGTCACCTGATGGTCATAGATTACCACCGCCCATAGACACCTGCAACACCAGGGGGATTGCAGATGCGTTGCCAACCTAGAGGCCTAAGATGGGATTCCTCAAGTGCCAGTAATTTCACCGGCTGTCTTACTCTCCACGCCGAAACACAACAATGCAAGCACTGCTATTTCACGGCAGGATTAGCGAGCAAGATGGTGGTAGCAATCCGGGCGGACCTTGCACAAGGTCCTACCATCTGCAAACAAAGAGCAAGCAAGCAAGTTCTGCCTGCATTGTCAGAGGTTTTCAGTATACTGACTGATACTATGTGTAGACAGCTTGAAAAATATGCAGGTTGAAGTGGTAATGGGCAGGCCATATCGCTCATAGAACAGGATAACCGTTGGGGTACAACATTCCTCGACTGGCGACCACGAACCGGAAGCGTTGACAGTTCTCCCACTAAATGGACTGACATGACTTGCGAGAGTTGCGTTGCGGGCTACCGATGTATGCAAGTGGCGAGGTGTCGTTCATTGTGGCGTTTCAAAGTGAAGGCTTTTGTTCAACATAGCACGTCTTCCGGCTGATGATGATATGACAAATTATGCAAGTGCAAACATCAGATGTAATACTAAAACATTCTTTGAAATAGTATAGAAACCAATTCATATTGAATTCACAAAGTATTACGCGGAGTTGCTGGCAGCGGGCAGTGGGGAGCTATCTCGCTTCACGGGCCGTTGGGTTCCGTAAAAATATGAGCAGTAACACGGCTGTCAGGGAACGTAATTTGACAAGGTACAGTCAGCGTCGGAAGAGGCGAGTAGAAGGGGCGCTCAAAGTATGGAGGTTTAATGTCTTTGATATAATCCTTGAAGCCTTTTAAGAATCGTGTCAATCTTTTATAGGTATAAGTATACCTATATACTTTTTGACGTGATAATAATGTAATTTTGTTTTTATTGATAAAAAGTTTTTGGTTTTTTAATATTAAATGTTTTTAAGTTTAGAACGTAGAAGTCGTGATTTATGGTAGTTGCGATAGATGGCTCTACACGTCAACACTATTAGCGGATGTAAACGATAACGTGTTGCAGTTGGTAGTACACTTGGCGCGTATAACCTGGAGATGTGGGTTCGAATCCCGTCTGGTGCATTCGAAAAACTAATATTTATAGATTCGGTTAAACAAAGTAATATATTAGATGTATATTTCGTCTATGGTAGGAAAATCTGGAACATTCCAGTAGAAGTGTTTGTAAAAAATACAGCTAGAAAGCGAAGTGATTTTTTATAGATTTTGTTGTGTGGAGCCTCGAAAATTTTGGTTTGCTTTTTTCAACTGATTGCTAAATATTTCGAAAGCATTTATTACCAATTTTGGCAGACTCGATCTCAAAGACTTCTGCGGCGGCCATTGTATGTCTAGCGGAACATATTTGCGATTTTCTGAATATTTATCGAAATTGAATATAAGGCAAGCTTATTGAACGGTATTACTAAAAGCTTATTACATGTGAATTGGTAACGTCAAAGGAAGCAAAAGGTTATTTACAGTAATTTTTCTTGTTTTGAAAACATAATAATATTGAACAATTATTAGCTTAGGTACTCAAAAAGTCTAGAATCGTCATTGACGTTACGAAACACGAAGTAAAGAGTTTTTTACACGCCTTAATAATATATGATACAATTTAATGTAATAAGAAGGGCAATAAACCATACCACGGACACGAAATCTACCATTACGTACACAATTTGCCAAAAAATGAATTTATTGAGCACCTCTCTTGATTTAACATAATATGCGCCATGAAGATTTTGCACGGTTCGATTTTGGACTTAAGTGTGTGGTGGTAAGGTTCGTGTGTGAAAAGGAAAAGGTTATAAGGTGTGAGGAGATACATCATCCACAATTATAGGCGGAGGGAGCCGAGCGGTAACGAAGACAAACGAGCGTCGAGCGTGGCCGCCTGGCCAGCGCTGCCACATTCGTAACGATATTAAATTTGTCTATGGCATGTAGGATGCCGCAATTTATTGAGATTAGGTTGCTAGGAGCGATAATAGAGGAATTAGTCTTGTACCTACCAGTAGCGTGACGAGAAAATTTTTGGTAGTATACGGCGACGGCGATGGCGGGATGAACTGGACTACATCTTAAAGGACTGGCCCTTGTATGCAAGGGACAGAGAGCAGTAGAAGTGTCGGGAGGCCTTTGCTCAGCTAGCACTGTGACAGAATAGGCTAATAATAATAATTGACTCGACGATCATTGCCTCCATAGTTGTTTCGGCAAACGGTCTAATAGCGAATTAAGAGTCTCGACCAACATCTCAAGAGGCTCTCACTAGTTGGCTGGATACAGAAGGCGGTACTTCTGGACATCCTCACTCTGCGGCCCTGGCCACCGGTAGCTTGGGCTCTGCCCCGTAACCGGCGGCAATCTAGGTTAGGTTTTTATAATATTTTTATTCTGTTTGGACTTTTTGTAATTATTACAAAAACGTTATCTAAGAATACAAATAAATACAGAGAATAATAATAACTCCGACAAAAAAGACGTTAAATTGAAAATACAAACTGAAATATAGATGCACAGAAAAACCAGAAAAATAAGACCATCACTGGGAATCGAACCCAGGTCCTCGGTATTCCGTACCGCGTGCTATACCGCTACACCACTGATGGTCAACGGTACCGACACGAATTTCCCCTATGCACCTCATATCTCAGCTTGTTTGTTTCTTATTTAGCCACTTAAGCAGTAACGCTAGCGACATCTATGCCGTAGCCCTCATCGAGAAACTTTTTTTCTTTTTAAAAGTAAAAATTTGGAATTGAAATACAAAATACAAAAATATTCCAAAAAACCAATCTTAAAAAAGACGCTACCTTAAAGCTCCGGTCAAAAAGGGCGAATAGGCGATGTGGCGAGGCGAATGGTGAAAATTTAGGAAATCCGGTGGAAATCGAGTTATTACGGGGCCACGTTACTGGTACCTAAGACCTTGTGACTTTGGACAGCCAAAACACGCTAGAAGTTTTAGTAGAAAACGTTTCGTAAACCAGACGAATAGTACCGACAAATTTACATGGAACCCTCAGTGCGCGACCCCAACTCGCTCTTGGCCGGTTTTTTGAAACTACTAGCAGCTAAATTTCCTTGAATGATTTTTAAACTACTTACTAACTCTCGCTTCGCAATATCAAACATAATCAAACTCTATAAATATCTAACACTCTCGAAACTTCGGGAACAAAAACCTTATTTAACCAAGTTAATATTGACTGGTGGCGTAACTTGGTGTGAAACAACTAAGTGACCTTCCCGAGTTTGACGGGAATTCATGATAAAGTGTTGTTCGTGGGGGTAATAAAGACAGACGGTATAAAGTGGGGGCAGGGCCAACTCGGCGCGTGATGAGCTGGGGAAACGTAGCAACACAAACCAAAAGCGAACCGTTTAGAGAAAAGGGGATATAGACTGAATAGTTCATAGTTCAATTGTTTATAATTATTAATATTAAGTGTCATTTATCACCGTAACATTAAATTAAAACTTCACTATAAGAATTACAATCAATGAACAAATAATAACATAGGTAGGTATATATCGTGTTAGGAAATAACATATTACATAATTATACTAGGGGCAGAAAGTTAGAGACATTGCAAGTATACCCAAGTTTTTTTTTGATCTATTTTATTTTTTATTCACTTGTTTGACTTTAATCATAAACTATATCTATTTTTTATAAACATTTTGTACTTTTCCATTCATTTCTTTTCACTTTGTCTCTAAGGTATTTTTTTTAATTTGACTGGATGGCAAACGACAAGTGGGTCTCATGATGGTAAGAGATCACCACTGCCCATAGACACCTGCAACACCAGGGGGATTGCAGTTGCGTTGTCATCCTAGAGGCCTAAGATGCAGTTTTATGCTGAGTCAGCGCTTTTTTTACCATAGCACATATGGTATCCACTGTTTATAAGCACATGTTTAAAGATTTTTTTTTTTTTTTTTTTTTATTTTAGCTAACCCTATTAGGTTAATTAATCTTAACTTTATTAATAGCTATGTATAGTTAGACATTGTGTTTCTTGTCTGTATCTCTTTAAATTTGTGTAATGGTGAAAATAAAGTTTTAATCAATCAATCAATCAAGTAGAATTAATAGCAAACTGACCATAGGTGTACTGGAGCACAAATAAGCAATAAGTCTGTGTGGGAGTATAAGTATGAGAGTATATGGCAAGCAGTAATCATCTGTTGATAATTGGGGAAATCCAGGGACACTATTTCATAATCAAAATCTATCTATCTATAACAGCCCTTATAGCGCCCGTCTTCGGACATAGGCCTCCTCTCTACTTTTCCAGTCTTGCCTATTCATTGCCACTCGCATCCAGTTTACGCCAGCTTGTTGCCGGATATCGTCTGTATCTTTTTGGTGGTCATAATCAAAATACAGCAGCGCAAATACTGCTGCCTGGCGGCAGAATCAAAGACTGACAGTGTCTTCAGAAGTCATTACAGCCCACGCTTAAAAACGATCACTTTAAAAAACGCTAGTTCTTAAAGACAAGTTAAGAGTTCCTACAAACAAACCTGTCTGTCAACTTTAGAACTGCTTAGTATAAACTTCCTAATTACCCGATTAGGCTCTGTGCGAGGAGGTGTTGCGAGCAATGTGTTTTTCATTAACAATAGAAACGGTTCATTTACCTCGCCTCACTCGACTCAGCTGTTTCCACAAGGATGTGCCTGTGCGAGGATGGCACACACCCTCGCACATTTTTGGTGGAAATGCAGCTTAAGAGCTCAGTCAATGGCCTCTGCTGGAAGGTTACCTTAACGAGCTGCGTTTGGCCCGACTTTGACGGAGCATGGAGGATGCCGCGCGGAGGTTATTACGTTAACGAAGACAAACTGCGGACGGCGCGCGAATATGAACCGCAAGGTGAGGCAGCCTGTTGAGAAGAAGCGACAGCGGGACTTCAATTAAATATATAACTATTTTTTTATTAAAAATATAAATATTTTATATGTAAAAGACATTAGTCAAATTACAAATCACAAATTATGGAAAACCTAACCATATACGGGTGTGGCCTGCAATAATTAACATAGATCATTAGTCCCAAACTGAACAACATTAGTTTAGCGACTTTTTAAATAATTAGTTAGTTTTTTAATTTTTATTACACTTTTAAGTTTATTCGAAGAAGCAATGTAAGCGAAATGCTTGATGTTTGTAGCGTGATAGGCGACGTCAGTCGTGTCTAGGATACATTGCTACATTGATAGCAGTATTTAATTTGTATTGAAAAAAGGAAAATTCAAGACTCCATTATTTTTAAAGTCACTGAACTAATGTTGGTTGGTTTGACGAGGACGGATCTAAGTTTTAATTTTTTGCTCGTACAGGCCACACCTGTATAACCTAGTCAAATAACTCGCCCTCGCATTCCCGGCCAGGTGCCCATAACGCACGCGGCAATTCACGTGGGATAGCTATCGACAGCCTTTGCACCAGAAATGACTCATGATGATGATGATGATGGTGATGAAATTAATTATAAATAGTCAAAAGATCCAAAGACAAAGCAAATGACGTGCAACAACACAGAACTACAGAACCGATGGCCATTGGGGCCCAATGTGTTTTTGAGTGGTCGTGGTGGTCACGCGTTGGAAGATGCGGATAAAGCAAACTGGTGACTTGGTGAAGATTGCAAGAGTACAGTCGAACAAATTTAATCACGTACCAGGGTGGAAACTTTTGCTACCTAATACCATCTTATGTTTTGTCAAGAAAATCATAGTTTAACGGTTTCAGGATGCTGATGGGGCGGCCACGTCTTTGTAGCGCGCCTTGATGCGCCGTGTGCGTGACAGCGCCAACGGCCTCGTGCGTATGGCGTTGGAGTCTCCTGCTTGCGTTTTTTGGAAACACTGGGACTCAGTACATATGGAATCCAGAGGCTCTGTATATAACATAATGTAAATCTAGAGTTAACTAATATAGAATAATGTACTGTAAACTAACACTTATGGACGTGGTCTGAATTAAATGTTTTGAATTTGAATTTGAATAGCGAAATTGTTTTTTTTTTTTTTTTTTTTATTACGGGACAATTCACACCAATTGACCTAGTCCCAAAGTAAGCTTAGCAAAACTTGTGTTATGGGTACTAAGCAACGGATAAATATAATTATATAGATAGATACATACTTAAATACATAGTAAACACCCTAGACCAGAGAACAAACATTCGTATTTTTCGTACAAATATCTGCCCCGACACGGGAATCGAACTCGGGACCTCAAGCTCCGTAGTCAGGTTCTCTAACCACTAGGCCATCTGGTCGTCTAAATTATTAGAAGGTTCCACCCTGGGTCATGAGTCAATTTGTTCGACCGTAAATAAATCAGTTTGCTCGACTGTACGTTTAATGTAAGCTGCACAGCATCGGTTATTGGTGTTCTCAGTCGCTTATATGCAGCAATTAGCAGCTGGACTTCCTTTAGCTGACGACGATAAGTGAGATATAAAGTGCATGGGGCTATAAATGCAAGGTTCGATTTTACTCACATAACTACTACTAGCTACTTTTCTTCTGCAAGTTTTTAAAAACATGTGCAGTGGTAACTTTATTTTTTTCATACAAATGAAACGCGATATGCTACGTTTGCAATAACAATACAAAATCGACAGCACATTGATTTTTTTATCTTGAAGAGATGTTAATTATTTAAAACTTCCGTACAAAGAAAATTTTGCTCTCATATCATAAGACATTTAACTGTTATTACAAAACAAATTTAGTTCAGTTATGCCAGTAAGATCGAACCTTATATATTTTAAAGCCGCATGGTCAAAGGCATTGGTACTGTAAATTTTAGTAGTGGTTTTTGTAATGTAATGTGTTAATTAACCTTACAAAAAACAAGTTATAAACCAGAGTCATGTAGCCCAATCCAGCACCTTCAACATTGGTGAATCGGCTACTAAATTTCACGAATTCCACGTTCCGCTGGCGCTGGCACCCCGAGCTCCGTCCCAGGGCTTTCATATACATAATTTATCAATCATTTATCACGCGGATAGCACCGCCCGGAATTGTCTCGCAAATGAAATTGAAGGGGTAAGAATTGACGTCTTCGTTAGCTGCCACGTGTCTGAAGCGAGTTACTTATGAGGCTTATTAAGTGTTCCTTTCAATTGTTTTGTTAACCATATTACTAATTATCAAAACTATTAAAATATTTTTATTCCTCACACACATTAAAGTATTATCTATTTGTAAGGAATGTTCTCGCAAAGATTACTTTGTTCTTTAATTATGTATATTGAAATAACCTTACCATATTTTAAGCCTACTCCACTTCAATTGCTTTGAGCATATTTCATTATAATCCTTTATAACTTCGCGAATACAAAATTAATAACACAAGTGTCTGTTATTCGAAAATACCTACTTAGATTCTTTTGATCTATCAATAATTATCTAACAGTGTTCATACTAAGTTTTTTCCGCTAAATATAAACCTGTGATATAGTTTAATATCACGCTTATTAGGCCCGTTTAGTGCGGTATCGGGCGTGTTGCCGGTCGGCTGGCCAGCGCTGGGCGTGGGCGTGGGTGATTCATGGGCAATGGCGCGGAAGGGCCGAAATTAATGATCGGTTTAAACTCGTAAGCTTTGTCGTGTTAGGCCTAAGTTTAGAACATTACGGTGATGTAAGGATATTGTTTTTAGGCAGTCAGAAGTTAGATGTTTCTTTAGATTTGTGTAGAAGTTTAGATTGTTTAAAATAATGGCAGCATAGGAAGATTTTGTTAATTACTGAAAAGATGATTATGAAACTAAAATACATTTGAAAGTCGATGCTACAGATATTACACAAATAATAGGACCTACATCGAGCAAAGTTAAGCATAAATTATCGCCACAGCAGAGCGATGTCTTCGATGAAGAAAAGTAGATTGAAGCATATGGCGTAATTATAGAATACCACTTTAGCCAGTCATTTCATCGGTTGCCAGCTGCCAGTAAGCCAGGAAAATAAACTGATTTTGTACAATCGCCACATTCTTTTAGCTCAATGATGGCGCTTATGAATAAAGCGACATCAGAACCGGCAGTGCCAAGGACTTTTAGTACTTACATTGATTGATGGCTAGATCAAGACTCAAATAATGTGGGAGACGAAGACTGGCTAGCTTTGGGCGCCATAATTAATGAATATCTTAACGAAATGAAAGCGGTGGTCACATAATTGGATAGAAAGACTTGCTTGCCTATTTTATTCTTGTTTCCCAAATGAGAGGCAATCCCAACTCTAATGTGAAAGGAACCTACATTAAAGTACCTGTCCTAATTGAATCAACATTATTTCATTACAGACCGGTAACTTTCTAAAAAGGCCTAAGTGTGTTTGGGATCCTAATGTAGATAGACAGTTTTTATACTTAGTTGTACCTAGGTAGTGCTGGAGAAAACACGAGTCTTCAAGTATTTGAGTCTGCGTCGCAATTCAGAATATTGTACTCAATTCATGAGTCTTTTGTGAAATTAAAGAGTTTCCGAATAGACTTGTGTTCGAAATTAATCGTTTTTTTTCGTGTTTCCTTGCCAAGGAATAGGCCGCATTATCTCCCACTAAAATATTCGAACAAAGTTTATTAAAACCAGCCCAGCTTGTATTAGATATCGATATTTTGACGAGTCTAATTTGCTTTTAATTATGTCTTCGAACTCACGTTTTTGTTTTATTAAAAGCTCAAGCTAGTTTTATGATACGATTTAATCTTTCTCAGTTGTTATTTAACTTGCACTGAATATTGTATGTCTGTAGGTAGCTAGTTTAGATCAAATTTTGTAGGTCCCCCCTTCCAATCTTCGGATAGACTTATTTGGTATACGTATGTAGGTTGAACGTTGATGAGAGTACTAAACTAAAAGATGCATTTTTTTATTGACCCTTGAGTCACTAAACGCAACTAACACGCGACCCGACTCAGAACTCCCGAGTTTCAAGCATACCGAGTTCCTTAAAATGGAGTCGAGTACAGACAGTAAATGCTTGAGTTTCCTCCAACACTAGTTGTAGGTAATGTGACGATGGTGGAGTTTTAGAGCGCGGCTTGTAAGACGATTAGAGAGCTTTGTGGTTTGCAGACTTAGCGCTTTCTAAATTAAACAAGTATAAGTGGAGATTTTTGGTAACAATGGAATTAACCGGCGAAAACGGATTTTCAATTTTGCTACACTGCTTAACAACGGTGTTGAGATACTTAATGGAAAAACAACGTGTAATCATACATTGAGTCTTATAAAAGAATTAAGAACGAGAGTTTATTAGAAGCCTGAAGTTGAAAACTGTGGTATTTACTGAATCGATGTTCGTAATTCCAGTAGCGGCCGTGTGACATACAATGTCTTTCACTCAATCAATCATTTTATTATATATTTTTTTATTTAATGATTTTATTTTAGGCGGCGCCGATCCATTGCCGTGCGGTTACGTGTGCTGTGCGACAACCTTTAAAGCTAAAAATACTTGCGGTGCAGCGGTGTATTTGTAATATTCGAGCTAAGGTGAAAGAGGGCACATAGAATACCGTGCCACGCTTATTTCCCGCGCGGTATTCTGTGTGCCCACTTTAATGTTAGCTCGAATATTACTACCGCAGGGCTACTACGAAACTTGAAACTCGAAGTTCGTGTCGTGCGGTCCCTCTGACACTTATACTATTTAATACGAGAGCGAGAGGGACGGTTAGATACGCACTTCGAGTTTCGAGTTTCGTAGTAGCCCTGCCGGTACCGCCTCCACGCCGCGCCGCACCGTTCCGCCACCGCTATCTGTGTGTTTCAAACTTAAGTAAAACTTAATGAAAGAAGAGGAAAGAAGCATTATAACTTTCGTATTCAATGAGGTTTTCTGTGATAGGCTAGGTGGCGCTAGTATCGGTCCGTTTGACAAGTTTGACATTTTCGACACGTTTGCGATTGGTTAAATAACTAAGGGGCGGTTTCACCATCCATTGATTAGTGTTAACTGACGGTTAAATGTGATGCCGTCGCCGTCTATTCGAACAAAACAAATAGAGACGGCAACACATTTAACCGTCAGTTAACACTAATCAATGAATGGTGAAACAGCCCCTAAATGAGCTATCCTAAGCATCACCGTAACGCAGACGGAGCTCACGATTAATATTATTATGAGAGGAAGCCAAACGAGCAAGCGGATCATCTGCCACTACGGACTATACGCCACACCATCTCGCGATTTCTCGCCTGTCAAGAAACCCTAATATAGCAAGTCATATTCACTTACCCAACACAGAAAGGGTTGCTATTACAATTACGGGCAACTCGTGCCCATGTAAGGTACTATAATTCAATAAAGGCATATCCATTTTCTTAATAAGTTATAACTTTAAGTTCACACGTCGACAAGTTCCCGGGCCATTAATCTTGCCTCGTTACTTGCCGGATTAGCGGGGTCGACTAATTGCCGTGTTTATGGGACCGCCGAGTCCATTCGGACCTTGCTCGCACGCTATCCATAATAGTAAGGGTCAGGCTGTCGGAAACTTGTATATAATTTATTAGCAATATTACAGAGAATGACCTAGACTCTTAGAGGGTAAATTCTCAAGCTTTCAAGTTTTTATTTCATAAATGTATGCATGTAAATATGTACTTTATTGTACATAAAACACAAAATAATACAAAAATAAAACAACAAAACTAAAAGAGTACAAAGGCGAACAAAAATATTACAAGTACAACCTCGGTGCCTGAGTACTACAAGTAGAACACTTGACAACTGAATTAACCATATATCATGTATATTTTTTTATGAAAAATATAGATTAGGTATTATATTGAGCATCTGTCTCTTTGTAAAACGTTTTTCTCTGTGCAGCAGGTATGGCGCTACTTACATGTGACGTCACATGCAAGTATTAATTTGTCTGTCTAATATGTCTAATTTGAATTTAAAATATTTATTAGTCTTTTATTTTTATCTTATCACTAACAATGCTTTGGACAATAGGATTTTCCTATGTGGTCTGAAATAAAACATTTTTTTTTTATTTATTTTTTTTTTCTAATTTTTTATGCATAAATGTAGCTTAAAATTGTTTTCCGTTCGGCAAAACGCTTTGTCAAGCTTTAATTTATAAAAAATAAATTAAAGATAGTCGAATATCGTTTTGACCCTAGTCCCAGAGTAAACACTTAAAGACCAGTTATTGAACCCGGGACCTCAAGCTTCGTAGTTAGTTTTGGCTGGGCTACCCGGTCATTGTCTGAAGAGATTTAAAAACTATCATCATCATCATCATGTCAGCCGAAAGACGTCCACTGCTGGACATAGGCCTCCCCAAAGGATCTTCACTCAGACCGGTCATGTGCTTTCCGCATCCACCGTCATCCCGCGATCTTAACCAGGTCGTCGCTCCATCTTGTTGGAGGCCTACGCAGCTCGTCTCCCGGTCCGCGGACGCCATTCGAAAACCTTCTGACCCCATCGACCATCAGTTCTGCGAGCAATGTGCCCATCATTTCTATCATCATTTCTGATTCTATCACGCAGAGAAACCCCGAACATAGCCCTCTCCATAGCCCTTAGATGTTCGAAATTTATGTAATCTGGAAAAAGTCCGCGTGGGAACTACAGTCCAAGCCCTCTGATTGTGAGTGGCCTGTGCCCAGCTGTGGGATGTATATAGAGCGAGATAAAATTTTAAACTGACACAAATACCCAGACATACTATTTACCGTAGCAGAGTCTACGCGCTTGAACGTTCCTGCTAGCATGATTGATCCTCTGATCGTCTTTCGTCCCACTCCAGCGCCGACATCAAAGTCAAAGTCAAAAGTCAAAATATCTTTATTCAATTTAGGCTACAACAAGCACTTATGAATGTCAAAAAAATCTACCACCACATAAATTGATAGCGTCCATTGTCCACTCTCGCGATAAGAGAACATCAGTCATTCTGGCGCAGGCGGGGCCGATGGCTAACTAACTCATTTGACCATAAACTTAATATAACTAGCATCATTTGACTTTCGGCTGGCCTAGTTTGTTAAGCTCAGCTTATACGTTGTTTTTAATCTCCACTTATTCTTGCAATCTGCCGGTATGGCATCGTCTAGAGTTTAAGAGTTGAACTAAGAACAATTACTTTGCTTGCCCGCGACCTTATTTATGATAGCTACATAATATGTAAGTTCCCAATCCGCACTGGGCCCGCGTGGGAACTATGGCCTAAGCCCTCTTGTTCTGAGAGGAGGCCTGTGCCCAGCAGTGGGACGTATATAGGCTGGGATCGACTCATACTCATTGTATTTTGTAGGATAATTTCGTATTTATCTTGTTTTCTCAACTAGCTTACTGAAGTTTACCGGAGATAATTGAGATAGCAAGATGGAAAAACATTATTCACTAGATAGTAGAATAGAATAAATGTCTGTTCCTCCACTTCCACTTTGTAAGAACGTACAAAAATCACATACACCCAACTATCATCACCACCATACTACACTGGCGCGTATGAACCCATCCATCCTCAGAGTAAACACAACCGTTCACCATTATTATGCTAAAGATGTTAGATTGTGTAGATGTTTATACATTATTGATATGGACCTCCGCAAAGTCACACCTGATTCAGTTAAGAGTTTTATTTTTCGACATGAAAACTTTTTAAATAATATTAAATAATCCTTTAGAAGTAGCACTTTCTTCAAACAACTATAAAATATATTGCTGAAATATGTCCCATTCACTGTAATTATACTTCGCTTGTTCTTCCGAGAGATTATATTAACTTGTAGTAGTGTCCTCGTACGGCCGTTGTCACAATATTTAGAGTATCTGCTCAAAAAATAAAAAAAATGCATAAAACGGAACGCAACTTTTTCCTTACCCCCACCATACAGCAAGCGCACCTTTACCGACCGGCGCGCCGCCATGTCATTCTTTGTTCTTGTGCGCCGTTGTTCACACGTTTCTACGCAACTATGAATAGACAAAGGAGAAGAACAAGAGTGCGTTCGGAGCGATCGACGTCGCCGTCGGAGGCTTCACCGGAACGCTCTCCGCCCAAGAAACGTCGTCGGATAATTTCTAGTGATTCATCGGAACCAGGGCCTGGCAACGAAAACACAAATGGTAAGTAAAAACTAAAACCAGTACATATTCGCGTTGTTATTCTGGTATGTTGCAAGTATTGTCTGGATGGCATACGCAACAAAAATCTACAAGTTGCAAGTATTACCTGGATGGAATACGCAACTATGTACCCACAACACTTTATAATAGTATTACGTTGCAAGTGTCGACTGTATGTCTCACGCAACAAATAAAACGGGGTAACTACCCTCAAATTTATTATTTTATTATTATTCAAAATCTTGTCCGTTAATTCCAGTTGCCGTTAACGTACAAACGGACGATGAAAATAACGATGACATATTTTCACTTTTGGGAGAAGATCCGACCCAAAATAAAGAATATAGTGAAGATATTCACGCACATCTAGCTGTAAGATGGAACCACATACTTGCAACGGGTGTAAAAAAGGAACAGCGTTTAGATTTATTGAAAAAATATTTACCACCCGCAAATTGTAATTTTCTAGAAGCTCCCAAGCTTAATGAAGAAATAAAGGCCGCTGTTCAAGAGTCGTCGTTGAAGCGAGATGAAAAATTGGTAACAAAACAGTCTCAGCTCGGATCCGGTATCACGTGCATTGGCCGGGCGTTAGATGCCGCTTTTAAAATTCCAGACAAACAACTGCGAGACCAGATTATTAAACACTTAGGCGATGGAGGACAAATATTGTGTGATTTACATTACTTGGAGACTGTTACAAGAAGGTTTTTGGTAGCTCAAGGGCTAAACAAAAGTACAAAGGAAGCCGTAAAAAATTTAACTCGTGACAAGCTTTTATTTGGAGAAGGTCTCACAGAGACGCTAAAAGCTGTTAAGGCATGTTCTAGATCAGCAGGTGATATAAAAAATAAACCAGCAAGAGTAGCACAACGTGGCCCTAGCGAGCACGTCGCCGGGCCTAGCACGTCGAGATCAACAACTTTAAACTGGAGGGGCCCGTCGCGTCGACCAGCAGCGTACGCGCCGACGACGGCGGGCGGGTACCGCGAGCGTCGCCCCGCCGCCGCACCGCCGCCGCGCCGCGTGCAGCCCGCGCGCTCCGCGAGGGCTCCGCCGCCAGCAAGGCGATATTAGCGGGCGACCAGGTACTAGCAGGCAGAATTCGCCATTTCTACCCACAATGGCAAAAAATTACTAACGACGCGACTATATTGTCGTGGGTAAAAGGGTTTAAAATACCGTTCTCTCGAGTTGTTTATCAAAATGAACCTCTTGTTACTCGGCCGCATAACGCCGAAGACGATAAATACTTTTCTAAAGAGATAGAAAAATTAATTCTAGCAGGTGTAATAAATGAATGTTTACCTTGTGAAAACCAATTCGTGTCAAAGATATTTTTATTGGATAAACCAAATGGTGAAAAACGAATGATTTTGAATTTAAAACAATTAAATAAATTTATTGATACTTCTCATTTTAAATTAGAAGATCTTAGAACCGCAATAAAATTATTAACCCAAAACTGCCACATGTGTTGTTTAGATTTGAAAGACGCTTATTATTCAATAAATATTGATTCAAATTACAGAAAATTTCTTCGGTTTCAATATAAATGTCAGTTATATGAATTTTCGGTTTTGCCATTTGGTTTAAATGTGGCGCCTTATGTTTTCACTAAGTTAATGAAACCAGTTATGCAGTACTTAAGGTGCCAAGGTCACTTATCAGTTATATATTTAGATGACGCCTTATTATTGGGTGAAACATATAAACAGTGTAAAGAAAATTTATGGACAACCATTGATATATTTGAATCTCTAGGTTTTATCATAAATTACGAAAAAAGTCAGCTAATACCGAAAACGACATGTAAATTTCTTGGTTTTTTATTAGATTCGAATAATCTTTCAATTTGTTTACCGGATAGTAAACGTAGACTCATAAAAAGCGAGTTATTGAAACTAAAAGATACAAAAATATGTACGGTAAGATCATTTGCGCGGGTAATAGGATTACTTTGTTCAGCATGTCCAGCCGTAAGTTACGGCTGGGTACATACTAAAT
>NC_133489.1:23523839-23546800 GCF_025370935.1 Choristoneura fumiferana | reverse complement strand
TGTACATAGGTGCATAATTTGTACTTGTCAGTTGCGCTTAGCCGTTTTTTAAAGACAATCAAAGTCAAAAGTCAAAGATTTATTTGTTCAAAACATAGCAGAAATGACCATTGTCAAACTTACTAATATTCAACTTCAATATAAGTCATTTAATAATTGGCATGTTGAGTTTGTACAAAAAGTATGACTGGTATTTTAACGCGCAATACTTGTTCCTGAAATAAACTTCTCAATTTCCTTATTTATGGTTTTATTTACAAATGTTTATCTGTTCTTAGCGTGGGCAAAAAAAAAAGAATCTATTTAAGTTCTCAAAAAATGTGCGTGGGTAGAATATTTCATGCTTCTCGTCTATTACGTCACATCATTAGATTTCATACAACTATTCGGTATTTTAGAGAAAATGTTCAAGGTTTTTGACAAGGGCATTCGAAACGGATGTGGGCGTAAGGAAAACATCATCATCAATATCATCATAACCATGGACGTGTGGGGCTCCCCAAATATGCGCCATTGCGTCCTGTCCTCGGCACAACGCATCCAGCCAGCAGCCAGCATTTTTCTTTAAAAGGTGTTAATGAAATAACTGAAAAATTGAAATTAGTTTCTCAGAATAGACAAAAAGGATGGATAACAATCGTTCAAACAATAAAGGAGGAGTGCAATTAATCAATAATGAAAGTCCCTACACTGCATACATTTTGATTGAAAGTAGAAATCGCAAACACTGGATGTTTGTAGATTCACGGCCGTTTATAGCGTATAAATTTCAGTGGCATGGCGTCAGATATTTCCGTGACAAAGGCGAAAGCAAAGATTGCTTCCATCTTCCACAAATCCTGTATGACTTGTTGTCCTTTTTTGTAAATATTGGCAAAGCCGGTAGGAATAGGGTTCTGTGAACGCTTTGGCACTGATAAATTTAGACATACGTACAAACGTATTTGTAGTGTCTACTCCTGTGTTGATATGCTATCAAACGTTCAAAGTTTAAATAGAAGAGATCCTCTAAGGGATAAGTTCGCCTTTTTACATCTTATTTTCCTGTGTTCTGTTATTTTCATGTATTTTATGTAACAATAAAGAGTTTAACAATACAATACAAACGTACAAGTAATCCTCGTATAAAATTCGATTCGCAACTTGACCGTTCTTTTACTATTTATTAGATGTATATTTTGTCTATACTAGGAAACCACAAATAGCTAGGTTCGATCACTCCAGCGATCATCTCTGAGCGTGCGACCGCATTAGCCGGTCCTCGGGGTTCCTTAACTGCTAAGCTTGACAATTGACAGGCGCCCCGGGCCCATCATTGCTGACACAATCAAATGAACAAACTTTGAACATCCTTTACGAGTAACTGACTTAACTCTATTGCTGCCAATTAATTTGAACCTGCAAGGTGTTCATTATTAAACTGAAAACATAAGACACCCAAATCGTAATTTTCCATATTTTTGTTTAATGCATATATTAACAAATTACATATCTCAACTATTTCCAAAAATATTCATATGTTTTGCTAAGTCAGTAATTCTATTTCACTTTTAATTCTTATTGGTTGTGCTACGAGAGTTACTCTTACCTTCATATCAAATTTCAAGCAAGACAAACGGAAGTACCTCAGTAGTCCTATACGTATTTTGGTGACGCTAATTTCTACGGAATCTCCTTTACTAACCCGTGACGCAAAAACATAGGTGTCATAAGTTTGATCCGATGTCTATAAATACAGAAGAACAGACGACGAAAGGCTGTACTATGTTAAAAATTAAACACTATTAGCAGTTCTCACATCAATCTGAGGTAGAACAGTGTCGTTTATCGACAAGATGACCTCTAACAGCTTATTAAACTTATTGAAAGCAAGTTGTGTTAGGCACGTAAGGTTGAGAACTGATATTGAGGGTTCTCGAAACTGGTCCAAATTGACCGGATGTTGTCGGAAAACAATGTAATATCTGATATACCTATAAGCCAGATTTGTTGTATAAACCATTTTTGACATAAAGTATAGAGTTTTGAATAAATGAATGAAAGATTTATATGAAACACACAATGCAACCACATTTTTACAAAAATTACTTAATCTAATAGTAGGTACTTAAGTATATTAATTCATATTACAGTGACTGTGGTCTCAAAAAGAAGTCCACTCAGCATGTGTCGCTGCAGATAGTGCAACGACGCTGATTATCAGTGAATCCATATTATTATGACAATCACAAAACATAAACATAACTTGCAAGTGAGAAGCGAAATACAACAGAATGAGCAGTGTCTAAATAGCAGTATTAAATTTGAGTTTTAGTTTTTATATATAAATAAATATACACATATGTTTTCTCAACGACGCCCTAAGACTGTTCCGAAAGTACGCTGCATTCAAACTAACTTCAACCATTATAATAAATTTAGTGATTCCAAGTTTGCTGACGGTACAATCAAATGCCCACAAGACAACTTGCCTAATATCAGTGTTAACGCCGATGTTTCCCGAACGGCTCCGAGCGCGCGCGCCGACGCCGCGTCCCCGCGCCTCACCGCCGCACACCTGACTGACGACACCAGCGAGTACACGTCTCTCTCGCTGTCAAACTAATTTTATTTTAATTGTTGTACTTTAAGAAGAAATAAACCCAGTAAATAACTTTGGAGTCAGATTTTCATTGCTACCAAACATTTGGAGACCTCGACGTGATCGAATCAACACGCAACGCTTCATACCTACGCATTATTCACAACAATAACCACGGACCTGCTAAGATTCAACTTCAAAGCAAGCAAGGAAACAGACAAAGGGATATTAACGAAGATACGTGATAAGTGCTAAATACGAAGGAAGTGTACCTGTTTCTATTTTATTATAAGTTTAATGCAATCTTAGCCAGTGTTTTGTGTGAACAACGGAGATAGCGTATTTAAATTATTCAGTACAACAAAATAAGTTTGAATCGAGCTAATCGGTGACGGCCATTTTCTAATTGCCTTTCAATTGTTAAATTTGCTAAAATAACCAAGTCATGTGTGTGTTTGTGCATTATTGTTAAGCGAAAATATGCTAAGGTTTTAATTCGTACATTTAATATACTTCTTTACTTACTACTTGAATGAAAAATTAACAACGCTTTGCATTCCTTTGAAGACTTACCTATACCTATATCGTAACTATCTAACTAACCTATCTATCTTTCTGTGTGTAAGCCAAACGCTGCATTTATCTTCAACCTTCTTGTAACAAATAAATACCTATTTCAAGCTATTCTTAGCCTGTCCCTAAAGAAAGGAATTATAATTTGCAAGTATTTTAAATTGCTTTGCCGACTATTTCAGATTAATTATACAACAGAACTCGGATGGAAGTAAGTTGACGAGAACAATAAATACGTAAATATTGTCGGCGAAAACAATAATACTGAGCTGTAATACCTAACAAAGCGGGCAAGGATTGGATTTTGTCTACAATTACCTATAACGGCGTGATCAAGGTATGGAATCGTTTATTTATATTTAACTTGGTTTCGTTTATCTGAATACCCAAGTATCTTACGTACGATACCTACTTTAACACGTACAAACGTGCAAATTTATTAGATTGCGTTGCTTGCGCTCACAAGATGGGTGATTTAAAAGAACTTATACAGCAAAGAGGGTCTATTAGATCTCGGTTAACACTATTTAAAAAGTACTTATCTCCTTTGCTTGAAAGGAATATAAAAGAAATATCTAGTGCCGAAATAAATGAGTTGTCATTACGTTTGAATAAAATGCAAGTGGTGCTAGATGGGTTTGACCAGATTCAAAACAAAATTGAGCAGTTAGATACATCTGAAAAGCAAGTAGAAGAACGGGAAGATACGGAAAATTTATTTTATGCTAGTTTTGGTCAGGCCCAAGACTTGGTGGAAAAGTGGAAAAATAACCAACAAGAGGACGAAGTTTCTAGTGTGTCCAGTCGCAGTGCTGCAAATAAGATAAAGTTACCACCATTGAAACTTCCTCCTTTTGATGGAAATACTAGTAAGTGGCTAGAATTTCGCGACACATACCTGTCACTTATACATAAAAATAATGACATGGACAATATATGCAAATTTCATTATTTAAAGTCCTACTTGGAAGGGGAGGCAAGTGCTGTAATTAAATCGGTGTCGGTTTCTGCTGACACATATGCCATTGCTTGGTCTCTCCTGTGTGAAAGATATGATAACAAACGCTTATTGGTTAATCAACACCTCAAGTGCCTTTTTAACCTCGAGCCTTTGTCGAGGGAAACTGATAGGGGTATACGCAATTTAATTGATTCTATTTCAAAAAATTTAGAAGCGCTTAAAACGCTTGGTGAATCCACGGACAAGTGGGACACGCTTATTATTTACATGGCATCTATGAAACTTGATAGTGCCACTGCTAGGAGGTGGGAAGAACACAGAAATGAATTTGAAAATTCTCCTACTTTACAGGATTTTTACAAGTTCTTGCGTAATAGGGCTGACGTTTTGGAAACTGTTCAGTCTACACGGTCAGATGTGAAAAATGAAAAACGCCCCTTTATTCCAAAAACTAAGTCGTTTATTGCTTCATCTCCTCAAACGCCACCTACCAGCTACCAGTGCATGTCCTGTAAACAGAATCACCGATTAATTGAGTGTCCTAAATTTAAAACATTGTCCGTGGATGATCGTTATCAGCAGGTTAGCCAGTGGAAGTTATGCAAAAATTGTCTACGCCCCGGTCACCTTACTTATCAATGCCGCGCTGGTGGTTGCAGGATCTGTAAAAGAAAACATAGTACTATTTTACACAAACAATTACATGTCCAAGAAATTACAAATACTGAAGGTACCGTGACAGGGCAAGATAATAATAAAACTAATACTAACCTTACTCAAGAGACAGCGTCTTCCTCTGCCGCAACTGTTTCTCGATATGAAAATCCAATTGAGAGTAAAGCTTCAGTCGCCATGTCCGCTGTATCCTGTGATCAGGTTCTGCTTTCAACAGCGCTTGTCAACGTTACAAGTCAGGGTAAAAAATATACTTTGCGGGCGTTATTAGATAGCGGGAGTCAATCTTCATTTATATCTGAAACAGCAAAACAAAGGATTAATTGCAATGTTACTCAAACTAATCGTGCCGTAATAGGCATTAATAATGCAACATTAAAAATCAACGAACATTGCGATCTTACTATACAATCACTGCATAATGATTTCTCCACGCCTGTGAAATTTTATATAGTACCAACTATCACAGACAAACTGCCTAACATACAGGTTAAGTCGCAGTTAGGAATTCCCAGTAATTTAATCCTAGCTGATCCTCAGTTTTGTCATCCGTCAGAAGTCGATATCCTACTAGGGTCTGATATATTTTGGGACCTTATGGGATCCAAACAAATTAAACTAGGGCAGCATAAACCTGTACTGACGGAAACAAAATTGGGATGGATAGTAGCTGGCCCCACGGGGGGGAGCTACTGTGATTCTTCGAGTTCACAAAACATAAAATGCAAATTTTCTCAAGACATTAAAGATCAATTATCTAAATTCTGGGAACTCGAGGAATTGCCAATGTCAAAGGCTGCTTCGCCTCAAGACGACTATTGTGAGGAACTGTTTAATAATACTACCTATCGCGACGCGGACGGAAGATTTGTTGTTACAATTCCGTTGCGAGATTCCTCAGATGCCCTTGGTGACTCTTACAAAATTGCCGAAAAAAGATTCTTTAATAGTGAGAAACGAATGTCAAGTAATGATTCCCTGAAACAAGCTTATTCTGAATTTATTCATGAATACGAGAACCTGGGGCATCTGACAGAAATCTCAAAGCCAAACTTCGGTTACTATCTCCCACATCACGCAGTGATTAGGCAAAAAAGCGAGACGACACGATTAAGAGTTGTTTTCGACGCTTCTGCCAAAACTACTTCTGGGGTATCATTCAACGACATTCAATATGTCGGACCTACCGTACAAGATGATTTGTTAGCAATTTTACTCAGATTCAGACAACATAATTACGTAGTTACGGCAGACGTCGAAAAAATGTACAGGCAGATACTTATAAAGCCTAATCAACGCCACTTACAGCTAATTTTGTGGAGAGACCAAGAAACACAACCAATCAGAATTTTACAATTAAACACAGTAACGTATGGAACTGCTGCAGCTCCATATTTAAGTACCAGATGCTTATTGCAACTAGCAAAAGAATGCGAAGACGAAAACATTGCGCAAGTTATACAGCATGATTTCTATATGGACGATTTGTTGACTGGATCTAACACAGAAGCAGAGCTGAGTCATATCTGCGAGTCAGTAACTAAAACTTTAAAGACTGCATGTTTTCCTCTTCGTAAATTCCACACAAACGCTCCTTTGGTCGTAAAAAATAGTCTAGGTTCAATGATACCTAAGGATTTGGACATTTCTGCAGAGTCGAGCGTTTTAGGTCTTACATGGCATCCTAGCGCTGATGTGTTGCAATTTTCGGTGAACATAGATGCAACGCAACCAGCAACAAAACGCAAGATACTGTCGAATTCAGCTAAAATATTCGATCCACTCGGCCTATTAAGTGCAATTACGATTACTCCTAAGATAATATTACAGAAATTATGGCTGACTAAACTAGATTGGGATGATTTAATTCCCACAGAATTGTCCACAAAATGGTCAGATTATGTAGAGAATCTAAAATATCTTGCTAACATAAATATTCCTAGAGGCGTTTTGTGTAAGAAACCTAAAGCAATTACATTACATTCATTTTCTGATGCATCACAGAATGCTTATGCTGCCTGCGTTTACTTAACTTCAACCGATAATGAAGATAATACACTTACACGATTATTGTGTGCCAAAGCCAAAGTCGCCCCACTAAAGCCGACCTCAATCCCACGTCTGGAGCTCCTAGGTGCGTTGTTGTCCGTGAGATTAGCGGTCAAGGTTCAAGATTCTCTACGTTGCCATATTGATCGTATTTTTCACTGGTCCGACTCCACTGTTGTCTTAAGTTGGCTCGAGGCTGAACCACGTAGCTTAAAAACTTTCGTCTCAAACCGAGTAGGAGCGATCCAAGACCTGTCCCCTCATGGAACATGGAGACATGTTCCGGGCGATCAAAATCCCGCGGATTTGGCCTCTAGAGGAGTTGAACCTCAACAGCTTTGTAATTCAGCTTTGTGGTGGCAGGGTCCCTCGTTTTTAGAAAGAGACATGTCGTATTGGCCTGAATTAAACCAGCGCAGCCTTGAGAGTGAAGTACCTGAAATGAAAACTTATATACTAAATAATAAAAACACTAATACTACTAACGGTACAGACTCAGCAAGCGCTCCTTCCAAGGTTATTGACTTTACCAGGTATTCGAAATTGTCAACCTTGCAAAGAGCCTTTGCTTATGTGAAACGGTTTATTCACAATACACGAAATCGTAATTCAAAACTGTTAGGATATTTAACCAGTGACGAATTAAATACGTCGCTTATGTGTTTAAGTAAACTATCTCAACAAGAATCCTTTGGCAATGAACTAAATCTTTTTCAAAATAATAAAGGCTTACCTGCAAGGTCTCGTATACTGTCACTTACTCCTTTTATTGATGAAACTGGTCTTCTTCGGGTTGGCGGCCGCATTCAAAATGCACCTGAAAATTACAATAAAAAACACCCTATTATATTGAGTCCAAATCATCCTTTTACAAAGCTAATTTTTAAACAAGAGCATTTGAAATTACTACATGGTGGTCCTCAACTTTTGTTGAATAGTGTACGAGACAGGTTCTGGTCTTTGAATGGAAGAATTTTAGCGAGAAGTACTGTTAATAACTGTAAGATATGTAGAATCATGAAAGCAAAAAACATAAACCCACTTATGGGTAACTTACCACAGCCACGCGTAACACCAAATATTCCTTTTCAAGTTTGTGGGATAGATTACGCTGGTCCTTTTCAAATTACGGATCGTAAAGGTCGTGGCTGTCGTATAACGAAATGCTACCTATCGTTGTTCGTTTGCTTTTCGACAAAGGCTCTGCATTTGGAGCTAGCTAGCGACCTCACGTCTGAATGTTTCATTCAGTGTCTGAGGCGATTCATATCTCGCAGGGGAAACCAAGCATAATTCACTGTGACCATGGCACTAATTTTGTAGGTGCAAGCAACGAAATCGGTAGGCTTTTAAAATCAAGTGGCGATTCCATTGCTTCTTACGCAGAGAACGAAGGCATAAAATTCAAGTTCATGCCCGCTTATTCTCCACATTTCGGTGGATTACACGAGGCTTCCGTAAAAGGGGCCAAGTTCCATCTTACTAGAGTATTAGGTAACACACACATGACGTTCGAGGAACTATCTACTCTGTTTACACAAATAGAGGCTATTTTAAATTCGCGACCTCTTACACCAATGTCATCCGATCCAAACGATTTGGAACCGTTAACTCCGGGACACTTCCTGATCGGTAAAGCCTTAACATCACTACCGTCACCACCACTACTTGAAGTAAATCCCTGTCGACTTAAGAGATACCAGCACATAGAACAGATGCGACAGCAATTTTGGTCCCGTTGGCACAAAGAATTTCTATCAGAGTTACAACAAAGGGTGAAGTGGCAGACTAATGAAGAAGGTCTACAAGTTAACGACATGGTCGTCCTTAAGGAAGCGAATGTTCCGCCTATGAACTGGCGTCTAGGACGCATTAAAAAGTTATATCCTGGCCAGGATGGCATCGCTAGAGTAGCTGATATCCTGACAACTAGAGGCACAGTGCGCCGCGCCGTACACAAATTATGCGCACTACCTAAGGATTCATCAACATCCTTGAAATCATCTTCTGTATCATCGTCAAGTCCGAAGGCACCATCAACACCTCGGGCATCCTCATCTACAGCGACGTGCTTTAAGCCACCAGCTACATCGAGTGATCTTTCGGCATCGTCGTCCACCGTGTCTTCACTCCTCGAGTCTCCACCTACTCGAGGGGGGGAGTATGTTAACGCCGATGTTTCCCGAACGGCTCCGAGCGCGCGCGCCGACGCCGCGTCCCCCGCGCCTCACCGCCGCACACCTGACTGACGACACCAGCGAGTACACGTCTCTCTCGCTGTCAAACTAATTTTATTTTAATTGTTGTACTTTAAGAAGAAATAAACCCAGTAAATAACTTTGGAGTCAGATTTTCATTGCTACCAAACACCCAGAATGGCTTTGGAATTGGAAACAATAAGAATTCCTGTTGTCTGAGTGCACCAAAGGACGGAAGTCATATAACAGAAATTGGGGAAACGCTCGGTAATTTCGATGCAGTGAACATCTTGCTTCACCGACCCAATCACTGGGGAAAATCAGTTCCGGAAAATTTATTTTATGTACATATGGGAACCTGACTTGTGAATGAGAGTTATCAGTGGTTTAAAACCTTTATTGACAAACGAATTAGATTAAATTAACAAATCGTAAGAATTATGTTTAGAAAAACACACACACCGTTCACTTCGTTCCGTTGTACTTCGTCAACTTCCATGATAATAGTGATAGCGTTGTCATAACTTCTCATTTGTACTTCACTCAATCTTGGTATTCATTCTTCATTCAAAATTAAACGCATGCACATCAATGTGCAACAAAATGCACATCACCTTATCACGTTTAATTTAAGTACACTCATACTACACCACACTTTGCAATGATCCTATACGGTGAAGTTTTGCTGGTTGGTGAAATAAGTCGTGCCCCAAATTGGCGTAGGTGGCTTCATTAGTTCTAATTTTGATCTACGGATCTGAAATTTGGGCTCAGGCCTGAAATATCCGTTTTCCTAAAATGTATTTTTCGCAAAATGTCTGCTTTTCAGAATGTCAACACGTCTTTTGCATAATGTCAGCTTCTCAAAATATCAGCTATTTAAAATTGCCTGTCTTCAAGAATGACAGTTTTTGTATAATGTTCGCTTTTCAGAAAGTGCTTATTCTCAAAATGTATGCAACCTCAAAACATCCGCCTTCTTATAACGTTGGCATTCCAGAAAAGTGTTATTCCCAAAATGTATCCAATCATGGTCTTCAAATTTCAGCTAAATCGGTTCAGCGGTATTTTATATTAGGTATAGATATTTATGTTATCAAAGAGTAAGTATGCAAGCAATTAAACCTTTTACATTAAGAACATTGATTTGAAAATAAAGCAGACATTATGGGAAACAACCATAACAAGACTATAGCCTATTTAAAAAAGTGAACATAACGTAAAAGCAGAAATTATGGTAATGCTAATATTATAGGAATGTCAACATTATGAATAGACGACTTCCTGAGATTGTACACATTTTAAATAGCAGACATTTTGAGAAAGCTGACGAAAATAGAAGTGCGAACATTGTGAAACGCAGACGTTTTGAGAATTGTACATTTTAGGAAAACAGACATTTCAGGCCTGAGCCGAAATTTGTGGCAAACTACGATAAAATTTGCATTTAAGTTAGGAGTATTTGCCACTGTAATTACAGAAGTGCCAATGTTTGTATGTCAAGGTTTTTCAAATTTAGGATAAATACTGTATCTCTAATAGACAATGAAGTTTACAGTCCATGTCCATTCAGTTTCGTAATGTGGTGATAAATCATAAAACCTAATTAGCAACATTGTCCTTTTAATCCCATCAATTGAATACAGCTTCAACGAGCAAATACTATGGAAAACACTGATAAAATCAAAAAACTATTAACAAAATTTCTCTCAGCTGCCTTAAAATTTAAATACTTATATACTCATTTTTGCAACAAACCCTCTGTGACAAACAACGTATTCACAAACCTGCGTATAAATAACACCAACTTTACGTGAGGATTTACAAAACGTTATTTATTGCTTTATCCTATTTCACTTCCTGTCGTTCCTCGCTTTTTTATAATCGTATTCTAAAAACATTCAGGATTAAAACAAAATAGACAATTTCAGATCAATCGTGATTAAATCTTGTATCACGTGGATGCACCCGCTCATGCCTTCTACCTTCTACAATGCATCACCTGAAAGCACGTGTCTACGAAAGCCGCCGTGGCCGCAATCGACTCACGGACCAGGCCACACAGCACAGCACTATCTTAACCACTATTAAATTACGTACCCGGTTTTTTTCACTGTTTCTTTCGCACAAGCGGTAGTTATGGTTTATGGGTGTGGGACGGAACGCGGCGCACGTCCGCGCGCGGTGGCCACGCGAGGCTGACTAAATCTGTGCCTCAAGAGCCAGGTCAGGTCAGGTGTTCGGGCGCGTCCACAAGTGAATAAATTGTATGAATGTTTAACGCACAGCCTGTGATTTGGGGAGCTACGGTTATTTTTGTTGACTCTGATTGGTCCAGAGTTATGATTTTGACGTGCGTTGCGGACGTGCGATGCGGTAATGTTTTGGAAAAAGCAATGAAATAGCTTTTATGGACAGGTTCAATTCAGGTTATGTGACAGTGTTCAATGTTTCAAGTGTTGTCATTCAATGTTTGTAGCTGCACCGGGAATAATACGGTAGAGCGGATTTGAAAGAGATTTGGTACACAGTAGTACATAAATAGACCAAATCTCTTTCAAATCCGCTCTACCGTATTATTCGCGGTGCAGCTACAAACATTGAATGACAACACTTGAAACATTGAACACTGTCACATTTGTTATTAAAAAATATAACCTAAAGTAAAGGTTTTTCTAGCAGAGCCGGTTAAGTCACAGCCGGTAAAGAGAGAGTGTATCATCACCATTATTATCAACCGAGGGATCGCTGGACGTTTGGAGCAACTACTGTCATTGATTAAATATAACGTAAACGGCATTCCAGTGTACTTATTTTTTCCTAAACAATAAGAATTTTGTATGGGTATCTCTATTTTTAAGTCTAAGAAATTGATGTGAATATAATTGATTGAAATAATCGTTGGAACAGTAATAAATCATTTTTCTTTTCTTCTTCCCTTTCTATCAATAATCCAATGTCGTCGGGCAATATGTTTTTTTTATAATTGGAAATTGTCAAAAATATTGAACGAATACACTTATCTAAATTTGTCAAATTCTTGGACCTTTCTATAAAACGGTTAACTCTATCCATTATTTCAACTTAAATGATTGTATGAACAGTCAAAACATAAAAGAGTTCCTTCATTCTTCAACCGTAAAACAAACAGTCCCAAGCAACCCTACAGCCAATGTAAACACGGCTTTACCCAGCATCCCTCGCACACAGGCACGCACGCACACACGCGCGCACCCTCATCCTTCCTTGATTTGTTACATTTACGTAAGTGTGCGGCGCCTGTCCGTGTACGTGTAGCGACATCGTTTGTTGGTGTTAGTTCCCCTGAAAATGGCTGCCGCTTGGTTTACGCATGCGTGGAACCTGAACGTTTTTTTCTCTTTGTCATCTGTTTTCGGTTGCATTTTGTGTTTCAGTGCGTTGTGATAGGGCGTTGAGTCTACGGCGGTGGTAGATTGGGTTATGGTTCAAGACGCGGCGCGCTTTTGAAGTTGAGGCTTGAGGAAGGTAAAGGACACTCGGCGCGGGATCAGGCCGCTATTCATCTAGTCGGTAACCGCGGCAACATGCACTTTCAGACCTGAAAATACAAGACTTAACACTTAACACTGACACTGACTTAGAACTGTACAGTAGCTTCCACTATTTTAACTCTTAAACTCACTCTTTGTCGGACCCTAACGTATTGCTCCTCTCCTCTCATCCACTCAAAAGTTGACTGGTAGAGATTCCTTAAAGGGATAAGTCCGCCTTTGTACAAGTATCTTAAAGTTTGTCAGTTGTATTTTGTTAATTTTCTTTTGTACAATAAAGAGTTTACATACAGACATACTTAAATGCTGAGAACAACTTTATACCTATTCATTATATTAAAGATCATTAGTTATGATTACTAAGCCAGCTCCATGGGACCATTTTGGGACAGTTTGTTTCTGTTCCCATCTTTTTTAATTACTATTGACTTATTTATTCACAACTAGCTGTTTCCCGCGGCTCCACCCGCGTGGACTTCGTTTACCGCTATCCCGTGGGAACTATGCAATTTCCGGGATAAAAACTATCCTATGTCCTTTCCCGGGAGTCATTCTATCTGTGTACCGAATTTCATCTAAATCGGAACAGCAGATCTAGAGATTACCCCCTACAACCTCACAAACTTTACCTCTAGGTATAATTATACATTTAGTAAGCAGCGCGGCCGAGCCGTGGTGGCCTAGTGGTTTGACCTATCGCCTCTCAAGCAGAGGGTCGTGGGTTCGAACCTCGGCTCGCACCTCTGAGTTTTTCGAAAATTCATGTGCGGAATTACATTTGAAATTTACCACGAGCTTTGCGGTGAAGGAAAACATCGTGAGGAAACCTGCACAAACCTGCGAAGCGCGTGCCCGCGTGGGAACTATGGCCCAAGCCCTCTTGTTCTGAAAGGAGGCCTGTGCCCGGCAGTGGGACGTGTATAGGCTGGGATGCTGATGATGATGAAGCAGCGCAGAAAACAGAGGTATTTATACGTACATGAAGAATTTCAACTTTTTAACTTTGCTTATAAAAACCCCGCCGATTTTTATGCCTCTTAGGCTCTCAGGTTGAGATTTTGAGATATTATCCCGATCCCGTGGCAATATCAGGATAAAACGTAGCATAATGTATTATTTCAGACGTCCAGCCAGCGGTCTACATTACCTACATACCCAATTTAATCTCAATCGATCCAACTTACATACACACACATACTTACAAACTGTCTTATTTATGATATTGTAGGATTATAGGATATTCTGAGACAATTAAGCGAATATCCACCTCGACGCGTATCATACGCATTAACTATTCATCTCCGAGTAGTTACTAGTTATATCATAGCCGTAAATATACAAAGCAAATCATTCCATAACCCAGCAAATCCAATATTGTTTTATTTTGTTCAATCTCCAACCGTCAGAAACAAAATGCCAGTAATTTCATTGCCAAAAATATCCACCGTTGGACAAATATAGTTATGCGGTTGTTTTAGTCGCTATGTGGTAGTACTAAAGTGGATTTTAGGAAGTGCTAGTGTTTGGTGGATGGAGGTGTTTGCGTGACATGAGCCGTCATCGAGAGCGGTGTCAGCTGGAGGGTAAGGGGGGACAAAGAGGATTTAGTTGAGCGTACGTTGGGATGACAATGTTGTGCTAGCTACAAATCTAGAGCTATTCGTATGATTGAAAAACGGTTATTTTAACGCTTCAAAAATGTTCTACTAATTTCTTTACTTTAGGCACTGGTTCACTACTGGCGAGTAACACGAAGAGAGTGTTCTTTAGTGTGAACAATTTCTCACTCGGCAACAAAAGGTGATAAAATCTTCATACTAAAAAACACTATTTTTGCCACTCACCGGCGGTAGGACTAGTGCCTTACTATTATTTTAACAAAAAGTCTTTGAACCTAGACATCATGTTGATGCTAAACCATGTCACACATTAAATTGAAAAGCATACAAATTCGATAACTAGGTACTGACATTTATATTTTTAGTGTAAAATCCACTGAAAACATTCTACACCTTCTACTAATTTTATTTTGTTTTACAATCTCAGTTTATATATGTACGTCCTACTGCAAGGACACAGGTTCTTTTGTAAATAAATCACATTTTGATCAAAAAACAGATAGCTACTAAATTTCATAGCGGGATCTTAAGCTATTTATTACAAACCGTAATCTCGCGGCCACAGGAGCAAACAGTTGGTTCACTCCAAGACAGATGGCGCTGTGCGCAGGTGGACGATCCATCACTGCGGCTGCGGCTAACCAATTAGTGCTTGCGGTATGCCCCATGATCTAGTGATATAGGGGCATGGGTCTGCCATATAGGGGACACCTTGTTAAACTGATATTCTGAACAGAGGTCGTACTTTTTTTTGTGAATTCCATTCGGGTTTTGTTCCGCGTATCTTGAGGCTATAGTGTCTATACGCGCGGACGCTTGCTATTGCATTAACTATTTTCTTCTGTGTAACGGTGTAAGATGGTGACAGAAAGGGATGGTGAATGTGATGGCAAGAGCCCGCGCGTTGGACATTAAGGCCCCAGTTTTTGATAATAACCAGTATTAACTTGGGATGTATACAGAAGAAGGCTTGGGCTGTAGTTCTCATGTGGGCCCAGTGCGGATCGGGAACGTCACACACATACCAATGGGAGGCTTCAAAGTTTTGAACAGTTATCCTTGTATTCCTTCACTGTTAAGCTGTGGCAAATTTCAAAAGTGATTGGGCGTTTTCAGAAAAAGTTGTTAAATTACTTTTTTAGATTAGACACTAACTCAGTCAATTGTTTTAACAGAAAAAGTTTTCCGGCAGCTCTACAAAGTTTTCCAATAACTACTTGTAACAATCGTTTGCCCCTTGCAACTAACTTTGCAACAATTTATTGTAAAATTCGAACCCGCTGGAAGCACGCCAGTAAACACTCGGTTGAATTCCATGTTTATTGCGTCTTTGGTAAGTTGATCGCTGAAATGAAAAGTTTTAATGGTAAAGGGAATTTATTGGTACAAGTATCCTTTTGCTATTAATAGTCTGGCGGTAAAAATAACCGATAACGATAAATATACGACAGACTATTTACGTACGGCAGCAGCCGTACTTACTTTTTCTATGTTATGTGGAAAAGCCTTTACCTACGAAACCGCTAGATCTATTAAGTTTTGTTAAAATTTCTGAAATTCACAAAACCATAGGAAATTGTAAGAAACTACATCGTGGATTTCATTGACGTGGCATAAGAATTTCTCAGGTTTCTTAAACCAATGTCTACGTCAAATTACATATTGTCTGTCCCTAATCCAAGTTGCATAACAATTTCTTACGTTTCTTAACGTATTCACTGCATGCCACCGACGCATATATGCGTTTTCGGAACTTTGCCTAGTGCCACGGGCATAATTATTCATACATTTTGAACGCACATGTGCGTCGGTGGCACGTGTGGAAGTCAGGTGGTAGTACATGCATTAAAGAAACACCTACGTCAACGTCTACGTTTTACATGTCTGTCTCTAAGCCAAGTTGCAGTGTTATTTGATGCAAATTTCTTTGGAATATCGGGGTGTGGCGTATGTGGTGAATATCTGGTGATGTCAGGCGCCCAGCTATCTACCAAGTTTTATTCAAATCCATCCGGCCAGTTGAGGCTGTGTTTCTATCAAAGATATTCTTAGATGTGATGGGATAAATGCATTTTGTTATGAACATAACAAACGCGTCTTCTTGCTCAGCACGTTTCTAGTGGAAACAGCTCGGCGGAGCGTGGATATTCCTTGCAACGTATCTTCGCACATCTCTGGTGGGAACGCAGCTTTAGCGTAAAAGAGTAAAGCGGCGATTACACTGAGTCGTTCACCTAACGCGGCCGCCGAACTTGTTTCAAACTACTTCGGCGAAATTGCCGCTTCATAAATACACATACACTTCCGCACGTCTACACCTACGTTACACGCCCATAAACTTTCACATTTATAATGTTTCTATCTTTTGTCTTGATTTTGACTGTCACAACTGCATGTTGTCTACGGCGTAGCACGTTGCGCTACGCCGTGCTGCGTAGCAAACTACGTCGCGCTACGCGGCGTAGCATTGAAGAAAGCTTCGATTTCTTTGACGTTATTAAAAATTACGTTAATTTTATTATTAGGAAGAAGACATTAGAAGAAATATTTCTTTAGAAGAAGAACATTACTTTGTTGGTGACTCGAGACACAAAAGGTTTCTTAAAAAGAGGAAACTTCGATGATTTAACCTTTTCGACGCCAAAGACTCATGTATACGCACCGCAGGTTCCACGTCAACTACCTATATATACGTCCATTACTTCAATGCAAAAGCAACCATCGTTCGATTGTGAAGGTTCAATTTTAGGCATTGCAATTATAAAAGTCTGGCGTATGGGTGATGTCTTTTGTATTTGACGTGGCGGCGAAAAGGTTAACAATTAGTATTTTTCACTTTTGTCATTCCAATAATGAAAGTTGTTAACTACCTACTTAAAGTTGAATAAAATAGTATAAGTGTAAAGGTAAAGTAAAAAACTCTTTTCGTTTGAGATGTTTTCAAGGGATTGTTCAGGAATAAAACGAGGCAGGTCATATTTATTTATTTTATTGATCGTCATCCATCTTTTTAAATATTTCGTTTGCACTTATGTACCATATTTACACATAAAAATAAACCAACTCTCCGGCAGTGATTGTTCTAAGATAAAATCATGAACTGTTATGATTGCTCCTTCAAATACAAAAAAAATGCGATGTTTCAACAAGGGAATGGTTTGTGTTTATTTTCAAAACACTACTTACTTGTGTTTATTTACCGTCGAAACACCTTAACAGTACTTGTGTCTAGGCAATTCGAATGTTGAGGTACGGATTTCATTACCTCAAACATTTCGCTCAGAATTTACAAAATTTCTAAAATAAATTTTAAATTATTACATTACAATAAGAAAACAAATAGGTAATATTTAGCTATTTAGCGTCATGTGTCTTTATCTGTTCTATGTTACTTCCTATGTTTGTTTTATGGCGTTAAATAAATGTATTTTCTTTCTTTCTTTCTTCTTTCTAATACAATACATTTGGCACAATAATATTGAAATAAACAACATTAGTTTATTGTTCTATTGCTAATTATTATTATTCTCTATATCCTGAAGAAATAAACAGCTTCATCACTATTGGTATAATCTAGAAGATAAAATATGCATTGTGATAAATTTTCCACAAAAGGACAAATTTAATACAAATAATATTTTTAAAGGTTTTGCAAGGCTAACAGGTTATAGGTAATAAATAAGTACCCTATATGAACACAGATTGCAATTATTTTTAATTTTCGGTACTATAAGTACTAGTAAATCTTTAAATAAACTCGTGATATTTTTGTTTTGGTTTAGTGTCAGAAATCGAGTTGAAATTACCCTATTTCATATCGAAAATATTTCCCCCACATTTAAAATTAGTAGTCACTATACTTGGTTTGGATAGATATTTAACTAAATGTAAACAAACTTCAGCTGCCAGATTTGGTACATTCAAGGATTTTAAACATTTTATTTTTACTTATCTATCGTTGAAATACAAACTAGACTAGTGTATTTCAATACAGAAATGTAAATATTTATATAGTTTAATGGGGGAATTTTAATATTTAAGAGTTTTGTATTTTTTTTTATTTCAAATCGAAATTTGGTACTTTTACGGTCATTCCGTAAAACCATATCGAAAATACAAACTGAGACATGGATGCACAGAAAAACCAGAAAAAGAGACCAGCGCTGAGAGTCGAACACAAGTCCTCAGCATTCCGTCCGCGTTTCGTCAGCGTTTCGTTCTCGATGAGAGCGAAACATAGATGTTGCTAGTGCTGCTGCTTAAGTAGCGTAGTAAAAAAGCACCCTGAGATATGTGTGCATCGTGTCTATACTCCTGTCCACTGGTAGTGTAGGGGTATGGCACGCAGCACAGAATGCTGAGGACTCGGGTTCGCGCTGGTCTCTGTTTCTGGTTTTTCTGTGCATCCATGTCTCAGTTTGTATTTTCAATGCGCCAATTGACGTTGTTTTGTTTACATTTAGTTAAATACCTATTCAAACCAAATAAAACTCTTATGTATAAGACGTATCAAATACTTAAACAACTAAGTAACGAAACATTAACTAATCATTTTTCTTTATTTAACTTTAACGATGATACTTTTGAGTCCCGACCCTTTAATTTTAACTCCAAATAGGCCTTAAATTTTATTAAAATTTACAAAACTCATCGAATTATTTACAGTATTTTGACTTAGATACCTACCTAGTTAACATTCTATACTATTTTAGTTGATTTTGCTTTAAGCAGTCTTTATTGTCGTTTATTTCATACGTGTATTGTAAAATCTCTTCTTTCTTGCTCTTGGCGTTGTTGGTACCTGTAGGATAAAGAAAGGGTTTATTTATTACACTGCCATCTATCATAAAGTAGGGGAATCAAAATGAACGTTGGCAGGAGCCGACCGTTGTGTTGTGTTCTACAGAGTCTAGGCGGCAGTCACTAGATGGCGCTACGAGGTCATTTCGTCAAATCAAATCAAACGTAGACGTGTTCATACAGAAAATAGAACACACTTGATTTATATAAGTATCAAAAGCAGACATTTTTGGCATAAAAACGTATGAAAATGGGTCATTTCTTATTGTAAACTTTCGTACTTACGGCCGTTACGGCATTTTGTTTTGAAACACGTTTTCTAATGGCTGTATCAGTGCCCTTAGTGTAAGTTTTCGGTTACAAAATACGTCTCGATCGCGTTCGCGTTAAATCGAAATTTTTTTGCAAACACGAACAGCGCCTCTAGCGGAACGTTTGCGATGTTCGTGTTTCCATACAAATTGAGATTTAACGCGAACGCGATCGAGACGTATTTTGTAACCGAAAACTTACACTAAGGGTACTGTATCTATGATTAGGTTGACTTAGAAGTTTGATTTTTTTTCACTGTTTAAGGGGTGCGCATCCAAGTCTTCGATATTAATTTTAGCTTGATATCTCCATGCATTCGTAAAAAAATCGTCTTACGACAGACAGACGGACGACAAAGAATTAATAACGTTTTGTTTTTTCCTTTTTCAGGCACGAAACCCATAAAGACAAAATTAGAAAGAGAGAAAACGTTTATTTGTGACAATATTAGAAGAGACAAAGTTATCAAATAAACAGATAATACTCATCAAACTGCCTAGAGATATTTTTTATCCCTAAACAGTTTTGAATATTTCAATATCATTAAGTCAAAATTTGTCTAGCGATAACAGGGATAATGAGTATCCCAAGACTTTCTTGATGTGTGTATGTTGGCGGCCGATCGTAAAATCCGCCAGATCACGAAATTCCTAGGCATACCGTGAAATGGCGGCATTTCATGATATGCCTAAAAGTTGGTCAGGCATAACACGATGTGCCTGAGAAACAATAAGGCAGATCGATTAGTCGATATTCCTAGCTCTATACCGGGCATATCGTGATAATATTATGCCAAAAAAATAAAAATTTAGTTATGACGAGCGAAGTGAGGAGTGGTTAGTATGAATTGTGACCACAACGCACGAGCCGACCGAGCCAAGTGAGCGTGCAGCGGCATAGGCCGGCGAAGTGCCAGAACCAATATGGCGGCGTTTCATGATATGCCTAGGAATTTCATGATCATCTGCCTAAATGTCACTAGGCAAATCGTTAATCGATGAGTTTTGGACGATATGGCGAATGTCTCTTAGCCAATTCATGAAATGGAACCGTTTCACGATATGCCTAGGAATTTAGTGATCTAGCCAATTTTATGATCGGCCGCCGACATGTTCACGGTCACGAAATGGAAATTAGTGTTAATCGTGTTCCATTTTTAGAGTTCCCTACCTCAAATTGAAAAATGAAATCCTAATATGATCAGTTTGGTGTTAGTCTGTCCGTCCGTCTTTGGTCGTCGTGGCCGGTGGTACATACCTGGCGGGCAGCGGCGCGTGGTGCTTGCGCGCGCGGCGCCGCTTGTCGTGGCCGGTGGTACATACCTGGCGGGCAGCGGCGCGTGGTGCTTGCGCGCGCGGCGCCGCTTGTCGTGGCGGTGGTACATACCTGGCGGGCAGCGGCGCGTGGTGCTTGCGCGCGCGGCGCCGCTTGTCGTGGCCGGTGGTACATACCTGGCGGGCAGCGGCGCGTAGTGCTTGCGCGCGGCGCCGCTTGTCGTGGCCGGTGGTACATACCTGGCGGGCAGCGGCGCGTGGTGCTTGCGCGCGCGGGGCGCCGCTTGTCGTGGCCGGTGGTACATACCTGGCGGGCAGCGGCGCGTGGTGCTTGCGCGCGCGGCGCCGCTTGTCGTGGCGGTGGTACATACCTGGCGGCCAGCGGCGCGTGGTGCTTGCGCGCGCGGCGCCGCTTGTCGTGGCCGGTGGTACATACCTGGCGGGCAGCGGCGCGTGGTGCTTGCGCGCGCGGCGCCGCTTGTCGTGGCCGGTGGTACATACTGGCGGGCAGCGGCGCGTGGTGCTTGCGCGCGCGGCGCCGCTTGTCGTGGCCGGTGGTACATACCTGGCGGGCAGCGGCGCGTGGTGCTTGCGCGCGCGGCGCCGCTTGTCGTGGCCGGTGGTACATACCTGGCGGGCAGCGGCGCGTGGTGCTTGCGCGCGCGGCGCCGCTTGTCGTGGCCGGTGGTACATACCTGGCGGCCAGCGGCGCGTGGTGCTTGCGCGCGCGGCGCCGCTTGTCGTGGCCGGTGGTACATACCTGGCGGGCAGCGGCGCGTGGTGCTTGCGCGCGCGGCGCCGCTTGTCGTGGCCGGTGGTACATACCTGGCGGCCAGCGGCGCGTGGTGCTTGCGCGCGCGGCGCCGCTTGTCGTGGCCGGTGGTACATACCTGGCGGGCAGCGGCGCGTGGTGCTTGCGCGCGCGGCGCCGCTTGTCGTGGCCGGTGGTACATACCTGGCGGGCAGCGGCGCGTGGTGCTTGCGCGCGCGGCGCCGCTTGTCGTGGCCGGTGGTACATACCTGGCGGGCAGCGGCGCGTGGTGCTTGCGCGCGCGGCGCCGCTTGTCGTGGCCGGTGGTACATACCTGGCGGCCAGCGGCGCGTGGTGCTTGCGCGCGCGGCGCCGCTTGTCGTGGGCGGTGGTACATACCTGGCGGGCAGCGGCGCGTGGTGCTTGCGCGCGCGGCGCCGCTTGTCGTGGCCGGTGGTACATACCTGGCGGCCAGCGGCGCGTGGTGCTTGCGCGCGCGGCGCCGCTTGTCGTGGCCGGTGGTACATACCTGGCGGCAGCGGCGCGTGGTGCTTGCGCCGCGCGCGCCGCTTGTCGTGGCCGGTGGTACATACCTGGCGGGCAGCGGCGCGTGGTGCTTGCGCGCGCGGCGCCGCTTGTCGTGGCCGGTGGTACATACCTGGCGGCAGCGGCGCGTGGTGCTTGCGCGCGCGGCGCCGCTTGTCGTGGCCGGTGGTACATACCTGGCGGGCAGCGGCGCGTGGTGCTTGCGCGCGCGGCGCCGCTTGTCGTGGCCGGTGGTACATACCTGGCGGGCAGCGGCGCGTGTGCTTGCGCGCGCGGCGCCGCTTGTCGTGGCCGGTGGTACATACCTGGCGGCCAGCGGCGCGTGGTGCTTGCGCGCGCGGCGCCGCTTGTCGTGGCGGTGGTACATACCTGGCGGGCAGCGGCGCGTGGTGCTTGCGCGCGCGGCGCCGCTTGTCGTGGCCGGTGGTACATACCTGGCGGCCAGCGGCGCGTGGTGCTTGCGCGCGCGCGCGCCGCTTGTCGTGGCCGGTGGTACATACCTGGCGGGCAGCGGCGCGTGGTGCTTGCGCGCGCGGCGCCGCTTGTCGTGGCCGGTGGTACATACCTGGCGGCCAGCGGCGCGTGTGCTTGCGCGCGCGGCGCCGCTTGTCGTGGCCGGTGGTACATACCTGGCGGGCAGCGGCGCGTGGTGCTTGCGCGCGCGGCGCCGCTTGTCTTGTCGCGGCGCGCGCTCCCCCGCGCACGCTGACTCCGCGCTCGAGTCCGTCACCGCGCGGAACACCTCTCAGACACCTGGACCAATGTGACATGGACAATTTTGAACTGCTATAACTTTTTTAATAGACATTAAATTTTTGTCTGTGCATCATCCCAATCTGGTGTACTGCATGCCTTTCCACCTGGGGTGGGACACCTAATTAGTTTGAGAGCTAATATGTGCTAATATTTTTTTGCCGAAACATTCGTTAACCTCCCAGCCTATATGTACAGGGTGGTTCATTAAGATCGGTCAGTATGGAAAATCTTTACTATAGGACATACGAAGATCTTTCTTAGTAATCTGTTCATCGATTTAGTAACAGAAAAAACTACATTCAAACATTAAGGGTTGAGTCTGCCGCACGGGCA
>NC_133489.1:23492143-23523739 GCF_025370935.1 Choristoneura fumiferana | reverse complement strand
TTACGGATAATTACGAGTACTACTAATTTTTGCCTTTTCAACCAAAAACACGTTAACTTAGAGAAATTCTGATTTACAATAAACAATAAGGACTTTCGGGTCAAAACACTTACCTACTCCAAATTTCTCATTATGATTGTTACGATAAACCACTGTAGCTTTAGGTACCAGGTGAAAAAAGATGAGTTTTTTTTGGAAAAACACGGTATATTATATAGTGTTAGTGTGTGAATCAGGACCCCAGGTTTAAGAGTTACGGTGTTAATCGCAATGAAGTTTTTCAATGATATTGGTAAGAAATCAGTGTACATGTATGTGTGTGTGTGTGGATTAGAGTCCGAAAAGCCAATTTAACAATGTTACCACAAAATACTATAAGTGGAGTTACAGTGTTCTGCATGCATAGCAGCCCAGCCCTCGGACCCGGAATTAGCGTATCGAGGAGTGACATCTCGGGATCACGCAAGACGCTTGATTTAATTAAACCACCCTCGCCCTTGGTTTTTATGTAAATTGGGTTCTCGTGTTACACTCCAGCTGCACAATAGTAAAGAAGAGGAACTCTCCGCGGGGGTCACACGGGTTTTTTCGTTACCGTAAAATGATGATCTTGAACTGCCGGAGCGACTAGCTGATGATGTTGACTTAGTGTTGTGAAAAACGCTCATTTCGAGGCTTAAAGACTCAAAGGCCGCAAAGACGGTTTCTTGCATCCAAACGCATAAAATAAGCCAATTTAATTGTCAAATATAGTCGAGTCTTTAAGACTCTGGAGTCTTAAGGGCTCGAATCTTTAAGCCTCGAAAACGAGCGTTATCCACAACTCTATGTTGACTTGCTCATCAATATTAGGGTAGATAATGCCATAAAAACAAATTCCATAAACTCAAGTAAAATATCATTTTATTTTCTCAAGCAGTGGACAACTAAGTATCGGCAGAATTAATTGAAATCACACCGGGTGTGGCCTGTGTAATCATCATAATCATCAGCCTATAGCAGTCCACTGCTGGACATAGGCCTCTCCCAAAGAGCGCCATTTCGCCCTGTCCTCTGCTAGACGCATCCAGCTTCTACCAGCAGCCTTTCGCAGATCGTCACTCCACCTGGCCGGAGGGTGTCTTACACTACATTTGCCAAGACGCGGTCTCCACTCAAGAACTCGTTTACTCCAACGGTTGGAGGTTCTTCGACAGATATGACCAGCCCACTGCCACTTCAACTTGCTAATACGAAACGGCCTGTGTAATACGAGCAAATAATTAAAACATACATAGACTCGTGAAACTGAAAGTATCGGCAGAATTAATTTAAATCATACCGGGTGTGGCCTATAATATGAGCAAATAATTAAATAAAACATATAATCGTCAAACTGAATAACATTAGTTAGTTCAGCGACACATTGCTTCTTCGAATAAACTTTAATAAGCGTAATAAAAATAAAAATCTAATTATTTATAAAAGTCGCTGATCGAATGTTGTTCAGTTTGACGAGTACAATCTATTGTTTTAATTATTTATAGTCGATTGAGTTGACAAATGAGTGAAGTCGTAACTAGCTATTGCAATAAATTATAAGTAGTTAGATATTGTAATGACCATATCTCACGAAATAAAACTTTGAATAAAATTTTCAGGGCCTTTTTTCACACAACGTAAATAAATTCCAATTTAAACTGGTAGACTCAATATTGTCAAGCGTAGCTGAGACTAAAACTTAGTTGCTAAATAACAACTAATTTCGGCCTATAAAACACGAGACTTCAGACCACAGATATAGATTAATCTAATCTAATAATCTAAATCTGTGCTTCAGACCATTTAAAGCCTCAGAGAGGCATTTGAGAGAGCTCATGTCTTGGCAACCGCAGTGTTATTAAACGGTGTCTGTGTAATCGTGAGTAATTACTAAGTTAGCGATAATTGGGGCACTTGGGGGGAAGGGGGAGGGGGGCACGAGACCTATTTGTTATTTATTTTAGTACTTGACATGAATTAGTTCGTTTTAAGTAAGACGTTGTTTAGTACTTTAGTTTCATTTTATTTCATGTTTCGATTCTTAAATAAGTATTGCTAGGTATAGTATAGGATCAATTGTTATTCTGTCCCGTCAGCGAGGGGACAAAAGTGGTAAAGTTTAATGGAAGAAATTTTATGTTAAGTTATACTTACATGCTTATTAATAAAATTATATTGAAAAGAAAGAAAGAAAGATTGTGGTAAGAAATTACCACAAAAATGCATGTTTGACAAATTTTTATTCTATAAACTTACGGTCTTTAACAGTGACTCGGGAGAACGTAACTATAGCAACGAGTGACAAGAAAAAGTTTATCGAAACAGTAACAAAAATATTACAAAAATACAAACTAAAACATGGATGCACAGACAAAAAACAGAAAAAGAGACCAGCGCTGGGAATCGAACCCAGGTCCTCAGCATTCCGTGCTGCGTGGCATACCCCTACACCACCACTGGACAGGAGTCTAGACACAAATATCTCCCATGCACCACACATTTCAGCCTGCTTTTTTCCTAGTCACTTAAGCAGCGAACTACCTACCTACTAACCTAACCGCCTTTTCCTTTTTTTTCTGTGCATACATGTTTTAGTTTGTATTTTCGTTGGGTTTCACGGGATGACCGTAAAAGTGACAAATTAAGTTGAAATAAAAAATACAAAAAGACTCCAAAAACCAATAAAAAAAATGGCAATAAATAATACACGGCCTCACCCGGCTCTTGAATTAGTTTTCACTCTGTGAGAGGGCGCAGGCTGAAAATGAGCGCTACAAGTTATTTTTTCCTCGTAGTTTATGTTGAACCTGAGCCCATTGCGATGTGTACTTGTTTTTTTGCATATTTTTTTTTGTGTAGCAATAAAATGAACTTTTACTATTTAAAGTAGTTAGTAAACGGCAGTTAACTATGTTTAACAGGCCGTGTCTGTTACTATGTTCATTGCTGGAAACGCATCGATATTCTCACGATACGATCAATGTTGTGTTACGGCAATCTAGCCTCATGTGTTTTTGTGTACTTTTAGTTTTAAGCTTTGTTTTTAACGTACAATATGTATAGTTAAAGTATCCCTCCCTTTTTGTATGTTTATAGCTTGAAATGTATTTCTCTGAAAGCAATTTTGTAAAAATCATTTGTGAAATAAATATCTTAAACTATAAACCATACTATTTATTCATACTGTTTGTTACAAACCTAAAGTCGATTTTATGACGGTCTACACTTATATTTTTGCTTCGTTACTTCAAAAATGTACAAGAAAACAACACGGCATTGTTAAATGAAATTAAAAACTGACAGTTAATTTGTTGGATCGGTTTTCTTTCCTTATTACATCTTGCAAATTTGCAAATTGTGTTAACAAACTCGAGTAATAAATGTAATGATCCTAATTACATTTTCAGATGAGGAAAGTTACGCCAACTGCGTGACGCGTGCCCGACTGGAGGGGGGGGGGGGGACAAAGGGTTGCGAGACACACTGCCTCAAACTACATTAGATATGTATGTTGAAAATTGGATCCCTTTAGACATACACGAAGAAGAAGTACCTACTAAATGCAAAACGGTATATGGCTTCAAATCTCTTTCCGTGGCAAATAAACGCGCGTAGTTGTATTCAATATTAAACTTTGGCAGTTTGGTAGACTGTACTAATTGTGAAGCCTTTATAACTCTGATAATTTTTATACAAAATGTGAGTTTGTTTAAAATACTTAACTGATCATGATGAAAATTGGTATGGAGATAGTTAAACACTCTAAAAAGGACATAGGATAGTTTTTATTCTGGAAAATTTGATAGTTCCCGCGGGATAGCGATAATCGATTTCTTCGCAGACGAAGTCGCAGACAACAGCTAATATATGAACACATACTTTTTGTCATTTAAGTTGACGACATGGTTCCTTAGATCACAGCTTTCTATGATTATAGTTTGGTGGCTGTATTTATTTCTTCAACTGCATTACATCCTCACCAATCTCTTCGCTTCTCTAAACATTTGAGAAGAAAAGAAAAGAGAAACATTTATTTACATCATGTTCGATACACAGCAAAAATACATTAGAACTAGAAGAAACGAATAGTATTAATGAACATTGAACAGTATAAAATGGACCCTACTCAGCATAATGTCAAAGTCAAATTCAAAATATTTTATTTAATTAAAAGGCTATAAAAGCATTTATGAATGTCAAAAAAACTACCACCGGTTTGGATAAACCTCTGTTGAGAAGAATCCGGAAAGAAACTCAACGAGGTATATAAATACATATTTTGTGCTCTAGTGCATAAAGTAAAATTTTCGTCTAAGACCAAGGTGACTTCGTCACCTGACTAGGTGTCAACAGTCTCAAACAAAAAAGTTTCTATTTTTTTTTCATAATTTTTATTTTATGTAAAACTAAAAATAAACAACACTAATTCAATTATAATATAGCAATCCATGAAAAAAAAGGTATAGCAAATGAACAATTGTTTCTACTATGCTATATTATTCCTTCAATCGAGGTGAAAAGCAGAGTGTAAAGCCATTTAGACTATGCGAGAACTCGCATATAAGTTTCATTACATTGCGGTATTTGTTTGATCAACGTTCATTGTCCCTCTTAGTCTGCGATGGAATGCAAGTTCTTGAATGGTCTAAATGGGACTTAGACTCAAGCAATAAACATTTTCCCCTCGACGTGATATACGCCCTCGCTGTACAGTCACAAAAATATGTATACAAAAACAAGGTTGCATAATATGTAGTCATACATTGTATCAAAAATATTATCTATTACTGACACCAAAAATTGTATTCATTAAACTTTTTCAGTATTATGTAATCACAAAGCGCAGAATTGCATACTTAAATAAATTCCATTTAAATGTATCCACCTCGTAGGCAAAAAAAGTATACATGAATGGGTTCCATATACATATAACCACACCAATTTGGCAAATATTTGTATACGCCGTTTGATTCATAAATATGTAAACACGATTTGATATTTTGATTCGTTTTGAAAAATTACTGTTTTGTTAAGATACATGTCTGTCTCTTTCGTAACCTGCATGCGGGCAGGGACATACATACTACGAATCCATACTCCATTAAAATAATATTATATACTGGTACCCGTTCCGGCACAACACGGTTACGGTATACATAGACACCGTGAATCACACTATTTATTTCTGAAAACCGCATCAAAATCCGTTGCGTAGTTTGAAAGATCTAAGCGTACAGACAAAAAAAGCGACTTTGTTTATACTATGGAGTGATGAATTGAAAGTAACTCTGTCTGTTCCGGTATCACGTCGAAACCGACTGGTTTCGACTGTCAAGGGGCTGAACATAGGTACTTAGTTTTATCTCCAAAAGCAACTTAAGGGGAGAAAATGGGGGATGAACTGACTGGAGTGAGCTGGATGAAATTTGGTATGGATATATTTAATTTTTATACACCACAAGATCACAAATACTTGGAAACGTCCAAATGGTCATAATATCGACTAAGCAAAGCGTCAAGTTTGTAGCAGACTCCATATATTATTGCCTTATTTGTTACTTGATTATAGGAAATATTTTCTATGAGAACAAATTTTCTTTCACTTTTCCATAATATGCATTGAAATAATTAATTCAGCTCATTAAATACACTGTTTTAATCAATTCGTTCATCAGTTTCTTTATAAATCATAATATACTATTAAGTTGTTGTTTATAGAAATAAGCATTAATAAATTCAAAACTCGGTTTCCGCACGCGTTGAAGTAGTGACATCTCTGGAAACGCGGTGTCATCAGGTTATTGTTTAAAAAGCTTTGATCACGCTGCATACAAGTGTAGTTATAAAGTAAAGTAGAAAGGTTAGCTATTTGACTATAGATGGCATTATTACTGAGCTGAGACCGTGACTGTGGTGACCTCTAGTGAGGAGCGGTGTGTGTGTGTCAAGTTATGGGTTATCGGGCTATATTCGGAGAGGTTCCACTACTCACTAGTAGATGGCGCTGTTTTTCTAATTTAATGAAACCATCTGAGATTAATTAAAGGTAATTTTATTCTTCTTTTGTAGTTTTACAGGCAAAAGCAACTAAAACCAAGCCTAATAGGACTATTGGTTTGATTTACTAGCAAAGCGTACATAAGTAACTTAAAATATTTACAAAAATGCGTAGGCTAAGAAACTCTTCTAAGGCTTCCCATGTTTTCCTGAAAATCCCATTAAATCCTTTCTCCAATCCTGATTTCCTTCCATTTCCTGTTCCTCGTGCTGCCGTAGGCAATTTTGATTGTAAAATCCATAGGAAAGCACTGAAGTTTCCTGAAATAGAAATTTATTTGAAATCGCTCTAATGATATCCTGGATATAGCATTCTTGTTAAAAATACAAGTTAGATCTGAGTACTTTTACTTTAATCTCATCCTAATAGTGACTCTGATACAGAATAAATAGGTTTAGTCCGGATCAAACACTCAAATGATTCAAAACTAGTCATCTTTCAGTTTGAGAATTTTAACCCGAGGGCTGAAATTTTGTAAAGGCTAATATTAATAATTGTTTGGTATTTATAATCAAAATCTTTATAAATTCCATCCCTCCTGACTTAGTACAGTATGTCTATACGATAAATACCCAAATAAACCCTATAGATTTTGATCAGATAACAAAGTGAAATTTTCAGGAGTGTCAAATTTTGCAGGTTGAATAGACTTTATGATTAAGCTTCGATCCATGTTTTCATTATAAATCTGTTCTTTCTGCTGTCCATATACTATAATTAAACATAAATTACCTCATACAATTGACCAAATAAATCGCTATTAACGTTTGAAAATTTCCTTACTATGGAGTATTTTGCCTAAGACATTTTCACTATTAGATTTATCTATAAGTATGAAATTCTTATTAAGTTCTTACCTGAAAACGTCGTGAACAATTATAGGAGTAAAAATGTGTCGTTCCAATTGGAATTTCTTGACATCCCATAGTAGTGAGGAAAATTAACCTATAAATGGAAACGCTTTTGGTCCATTATTTCTTGGATTTTATCTGAAACATAAAAATAATCTTAGTACATAATAGAGGCTACTATTTTACACAAGGAAAATACACTTTACCAGAAAAACAGCTTTTCTTTTAGGAAATAATCATAGCAAAACGGTTCGAATAAAGCATAGACTTACCTCTGTCTTGATGTGTCATTTTTCCACCGTTGAAAGGGTTTTGCACTAAACTAATACTTGATTTTGGTAGTTTAGGAGTTTAACTAGTAACTTCAATAATTATAATTATATTTTGTTTAGTATTTGATATCAAATTCTAGTTAGACTTTCGAGTATCGTTTACTTGACAACAGCTGGTTCGAGCTGTCTGAGATACGGTTTTAGTAAACATTAATGCGCCTAAGAGCTAGTCCGTTTAGAAATTTCATGTATTTTTCAACTAAAATTCAATACTTAATTATTATCATAAATAATTTAAATTCAAATTATGTAATATTTTATTTGTATAATGTTTCCTAACTTGAAAATTTTACAGCCAATAAGGAACGTGAGATTTATAAATAGCCAATCGGAGACCGAATATAGGCTTGACGAGAAGAAGTCTATTAGAAATTACCATTGAAATAATTTTTTACCACTTTTTAGGGTAACGTTTCATATTTCTACAGGCTTTTCTTTGACTTGCTCTGTTTATGTATTTATTCATTTATTTGTTTGTTTGTTTAGATGTCTGTTTGTTTGGATCGAATCTTGGGAGCTGGGTTTGGCCAGCTTCCGACGCAGGTTTGATTGACTTTGGGTTTGGCGTACTTGTGTGGGATTGGTGACTGCACTGTGGTCTGAGATGCAGCGGTTTTAAGAGTATCAACGAGCACAGTCAACAAAACAACAAAAATCACATAAATTGTACTAAAAATACGAAATGAAGATTTTTCGACTAACTACAGGAATAATTGTCTTGTCAAGTCAATTGGGAAAGCAGTTGATTCTCTTAGCAAGTTGATATTTTGCACTGGGCAAACGTGGGGGCTGGAGCCCGGGCCTTCGCGTTCTGAAAGGAGGCCGGAGCCCAGCGATGGGACGTGTATCGGTTTGCATGATGATGATGATGATTTTGTTCAGTGTTGGAGTTTGCAATTTGTTGATGGCAATACAGGAGTAGGAGGGAGGTGTAAGTAAGATATGTTTGAGAACCCCGTTTCCGGGAAGAATGGAAGTTTCTAGAAGCCTCGAGGTTATAAAAAGCGATGCGCGAGCGGGCTCGCTCACTTTTACTTTTCCTTCTTCGGCTCTCGGCGCGTAAGCAGAAACTCTGCCCGTCATCAGGTATGTGGCTTCAGGTTTTGTCAAATCTCCCATTTTGTGAGTTTCTTGTTTAATTCTTATTGGAAAATAGCAATGAGATGCTGTTGGTTTCCTAGCAGTATTTCTCGTTATTTTCTGTAGTTTGCTTGTTTAATTATCCCTGTAATCGTCGGTTGTTGGGCGTGTCCCGGCACGTGGCCGCAGTGGTCTCTGGGTGCCTGCAGTGTGGGTCCTGGTTGAGGATGTGGCGCCCTATTCAGATCGCGACTGAAGCTGGGTGCTTGTTGCATTTTCTTCCAAGGATTCGCGTTGTCGGTATTCGGACTATGTAGCGTGCTAGCGTGGCGTGTCTGGATATGCTTCACGACTGCCTTTGGGTTAAAGAAAGTTCTAGAACGTAGATTCATTCCTAGAATTGCTCACAAATTGGGCGTGGCTCCTATTGTTTTTGATACAAATGGGACTGCCGTGGTTGGCACTATCTGAAGGCTGCTTCAACCTCCGTGCCAAACCGCTAGGCAGGGTTGAGATTCTCTCGCGAAGTGTAGAATTAGGCAGGTCCATATAGTTTGATCTAGATTTCCGCGATTAATTATTGTTGGTGCGAAATAGGGTGTGTAATTTAGCTAGGAGCGTGATGCGTGTTGTGTGTAGTGAAAAATAGGCATTTTGTGATGTGTTTGTGTAGCGTTGTGAATACCAGGTGGGATTGTTTATTTACCTTATCAGGTAAATAAGAGGTAAGTGAGCATGCTTTTGTATGGTTAGGGAGTATGTCAGATTTGGGAGAAGTTTTTGGTTCCATCCTACCTCAATTCTGTCTGTCAGAAGGTCCTTTTCTTATTAGATTATAGAAGTCCTTGTTAAAAGTCATATTGGAACCGAGAACTTTCTTAAATCAGACTATACTGCATTAGGGCGTGAAAACCGTAGGTAAATCTTTAGGGAACCTAGGGACCATGTGTTTAATCTTACGTTTTGTGTGTTTTATATGTGGGAATGCACTGCGAATGCGTTTTCTGATCATAATTTTGCTTCATTGTATGGATGGGATAGTGTCTATCACGAGAATTACTATCTACATCTCTCACAAGTCTAACATTGATAGACCTAACTGAGCTAAGAATTATTTGCCTCGAGAATGACATAACCCATTCAGACAATTATTTTGTGTCCTGTGACATGTTTTGCTCTATAATTACTTATATTATATGGTATCTATGCATTATATCACACCATATACCTACACTCACTTCACACTGTAACTTGTTAGTTATTTATTGTGTAGCTCTGAATGGATTAGAATCGGCTTATACAGCATTCTATGAACTTTCAGAGTGAGGTAATTGTGAGAACTGTAGTCTCTGTAGACTAATATTGCGCAGTATTGGGTTACAGAGATGAGGTAATGCGGAGCTGCCTTAATTTCATAATAATTAGAATCCATAAAGTCTTATCTGGGTGCTTATTGTCCAGTAAGCGATCATAACTCATCAGTGTTTTATTTTAGGGCTCCATTGGGCTATTACCTGGCCCAACTAGAGTCTGAATTTCGTCATGTTCGAGGTTGGCTCTAATAGCTTACTTTGGGCGTGTCGGGTTCTTACTGATTAGGTGGAAGGCTTGTGAACGATAATCCTAGTGATTGTTTGTCACCGGCTATTTCACCCGTATTTGTAGTCTATTAGTGAAGGCAGATTGGAGAATGAATAATGGTTTATTACACTTGAGCTGAGTTAGGCTGACCGGCCATCAGTAAAACCTGTGTAATTTAACATTTTCAAGCTCTAAGCTGAAGTCATCACTAAGAGATGGTGCTTGATTGGGCCTCCCTCTGGGACCCCCAATAGCGTAATAGCTCTTAACTTAAAAGCTTGCTTTGTGATGTCAGAGAATCTCAGATTGGATCTGGATTCCCTGTTATGACAAGGTGAGATCTGTCCTCTTGTGTTTCAACCATATTATGACCATTTATTGGACTAATATGTACACCTATGATCTATGACTACTTGCTTTGTGAAATTGGGGAAGCTCCAGGTAAGGTACTGGTTATCTGAGTAAATGAGTCTTATGCAAAATGCAATGCTTATCATTTATCTCATGGCAATTCCTTTTGTCTATCATAACCCTACCGCTCCTTGTGAGTAACCTGATTCATAATGATATTAAACTTTTTTATGTGTTCAGGCATTGTAGCTGAACTCTACATCCAATTTTACTAAAATGCTTATTCATGTGTTTGTGTACTGTGTATGTATACACGGATATTCACAGCACACTATACAAATCTGTGGTGGTATGGTGTCATGTCATCCACAACTTATATCTAATTTCCTCACTTTGAATAATTGGGTTGGCTGTGGGTTGCATTTCAAAGTAGTCATGACATTGTTGATACTTACATTGGTAAGCGGAGATGCTTGATGAAAAGATTTGTCTTCCTTATGGCTCCATATTGTTTGAGTGTGGACACTTACTTCAGGGTTGATATGTTATTATATCACCACAACCTTACTTCTTGTTCAGGGCGACTGGGATGGTTGTGGGCCGCATTCCAAAGTAGCTGTGTCATTGTTGATACTTACATTAGTAAGCGGAGATGCTCAGTGAAAAGTGGCTTGCCGTCTCAACCCCCCGACTGTTCTGGGCAAAACCATACACTTGTCATGTCTGTTTACAGCTTGGCATTATCACAAAACTTTGTAATTCACTGGTTTTGATCTTTTTAGACATCCCAGTGGTTACACAACTAAAACTGTGTATATTGCACAGATATGCAACATATGAATCAAGCATTGGTTGGATTGGATGTGTTTCCTTCCACCTTTTTACTATTTATGGAATTGGGTTTACTCATTCCATCTAATCTGTCCTCTTTTGAGTTGACTAGCACCGCTGTTAGTGCAGTAACTGTAAATCATCCTCCGGGTTATTTTACCAATCGCAGGCGAGTGTAAGGAGGGGACAGGGGGCTAGGAAGGTGGTCCCCCGGGCCTCCGTGGAGGCCCGTTAATTTCTTTCAGTCAACTCTTATCCTTTCCCGACCCTTTACACACTCTACTTACTTACTCACCCATATTACACTCTATTTTCCATATTACACTCTATTTTCACACTATACTAGTTATATGTATTGAATTCCAAGTATCTCTAGCTTTAAATAACTTAATTTAGACACATTTATTGCGCCCTGATAGATATCTTGCTTATTACAGACATACCACATAAAAGATCATTGGGATTACTAAAACAAAAAAGTACACAACGTAGGATCCTAACTGTTAGATGATCACAACTTATTATGGCCAATTTAATTAATATTTTCCTTTAACATAATGTATTATTATCTTATATTATAATAAAGGAAAATTCTCTCCATTAAAAGGAGAAAGAGAGAGACGGGGTTTCCCCTCTCTACCACTCTACACACAATGCTCTCTGGTGTAGGGCCCCATCCGTTACAACTGGTGGCCGTGACCAAGGGATGTGGTCTTACAAATGTCTGTGATAGGCAGGAGTCTTAGGGGCGACTAATTCTGTGTTGGTATTGTGTTTATAAACAGAAGTATTTCATTTCCTATCTAAAATGAAATAATTTTGTCCATTTTACTTAGTAAAGCTATGAAATGTCAGTAGTAAGCTTTAAAATTTCCCAATACATAGGGGCGTACATAATTTATATAAATTTAATAAATATTACTAAGTACTGACACATAGCTGCACTATAATTTCATAATTTCACTTGTAATGCACTAAAATTTCACTCTTTAAGGATAGGGAGCATGCAAATAAATAAACAGGGTATGAAAGTTTAATATGCTTTGCAAATGCCGCGCTTTGAATTTTGTTCAACCCTGAGTTTCGGTTTTATTCAGTTTATTTAATTTTCAATTGTATTTCTTCTGTGCTTTCTTTATTTACTATAATTGTGTTATACTAAGCTTTATTAGACATTCTTTCATACATCTTATACAGCTTATTCTATTTCTTTCTTCTCTTCTTATGTATATGCAAAAAGGCAGGAAAATTATGCGTATTTAGGCCATTAACCCATGAGTTGCGATAGGTGGTTCATGAACATGCTTGCGGTATAGGCTGAAATAAAAGAAAGTAGTGTTAAAAGCGCGTAGACACACAAAAATGCGGTGTTAAAAGGTGATAGAAGTTTGGTTGATACATAGCCATAAATTGCGGAAAACATAAAAACAAGAGATAGTAAAACACACTCAAAAACATATATAGCATCTTACTTTACCTTATTATTATCCAATTTATATTAATTTCCGTGATTTTTCCATGTTTGAGTCATATTTCCCCATATGACAAACGTGCGCCTATTGTTTCAAGTTGTATCGATGATCGTATCAATATTCTTGTTAAATCGCCGACAATAATTCTTGTAATCGTATTCTCCATAAATTTCTACTTGATTTAGATATTATTTGATGCGTATAAGTTGATTTTCATATCTTTTAATCCAATAAATTAATTACGTAATCTCGAAAACGTCTGTCTGACAGGTCTCGTAGTGTTGCCAGTGGTGAAGTTCGGAAAACCGTAGAAATATCAGAGTTCTGTTAAATTTCCGTAAAAATTTTATTCTTACTGTAGTATACATAATAAAATTCTTAATTAAGCATTACAATAAATAGTCGCGTGAGTAAATATGGTAAAATTAATTAGTGTTGTTGTATATTTCTCACTCTTATTAGTTGTAATCAATGAAAGTTGATAGGTTGATTACGTAAAATAATCAAAAGGTTGTATTACATAGTTGGTATAATATATTTTGTTTTACTAGTATTCTTCATAATTATTACATAACTAATAGTTTATATTTTTTTAATGCCGATTTTAGCTTAAAATTTCTTCAGTTGTCGGAATTTGTGATTAGCCTGGCAACATTACGGACGTGATTGAGCGTTTTATTTTTTAATCTCGCACATAGTTGCGTAAGCGTTTCGTTTCGGGCGTTTTTCCGCTAGCTGTCATTAGCTTGAGATTTAATTTGAGTAGCTCGAACTATTTGAACTGTCAAAGCTTGTGGTAGGTATAGCAAAGTAGTATTTCGTATACGTGGCGTCTTGGATGAAATAGCGCAAATGATTAAGGTTTAGAGTTTGATGATTAGTTAATATCGGTAGATAAAGTAAATACCTAGTCAATTAGATGTTAGTATTAGTAAGTTTTCTTATAATCTCGCGTAATTACGTTTCCGTAATCAAGAGAAGTCGTGATTGCTAGAACAGCGCGTGAGTCGATTGAAATGTGTTTATCTTAGTATGTTGCTGTGATTTACATAATAAAGTAATTAATAACATAAAATACAAGTGAACCTGTGATATCGTAAGTATAGTGAACGTCTCATTAGTCTAAGAAAAACTTATTAGTTCACGGAGTTTGCCACAGATGGCGCTAGGAGTAACAAGTTTCGGTTATAGTATGACTTAGTAAATTTTATTTGAATTAAAATATTTTATTAATCAATGCCCTCCTCTCTTTGCTTTAATTAACAATCACTACTTAATAATATAATACTCTTATTGGATTTTATTTCTTATTAGAATTTTAGGCCTGACTTGTTCTTATTAGTTTCTTTTGAATTTTTAATTATTTTAATCCATTTTCTTACTCAAAATAATTATCCAAATTGCTTTTGTTTAAAAATCATCAAATTTTAGCCAGTGGTATTTTAATTTCTATAGAATAACAGTCCAAGTTGTATTTATTGTCCGGGTTTGGTAGAACAATTGTAAACTTAGTTTTGTCTCGGGGTTCAATATAAAAGTACATATTATGTTAATTTCAGTTTTAATTGAAGTCTTTAACTTATTTAATTGATTTCTTATCAAGGTGTAGTATGTTAATAAGATTTAATTTTAATTTGTCATCAGAGTTCTGTATACAGTTTCTATGTTAATTTTGGTTCTTGTCGGGGTTCAGTATGATAGTTCTCATTTAAATTCCTTATCGGAGTAAAGTATACACAATTTTAAATTTAGTTCCTATTGAGGTTCATTATAATAGTACTTTAATTTGAGATTTTATTAGGGTTCCTTACTGCAGTGTTTATTCTATTGAATTATTACTGTTCCAAGCTCTAATTATAACTTTTACTAAACAATACATCCTCTAAGAACTCTTTCCTTGGAACTAAATGAATCAGTATTTCAAAAGGTCGGTAACGCGCCGGTGATGTTTTGATGTTGCGGGTGTTCATGGGAGGCAATTGTTGTTTACTGATAGACGACTTGCATGCTAGGCTGCTCGTGCATATATTTATGAAATTCTACCTTGTTGGGACATAATAATTTAAATTTAATTACATAATTCAAGTTTTAAAAAGATATGGTCCGCCTCTGTACATTCTCTTTTTTCTTGTTATCTAGTGGTTTCAATATGTTTGGTTGAGTTATGGGGTATACTGCAATACAATACCCGGAGTAATAATGATAGTATATTATATACCTATAACTATATGATTTTCTTGTCATAATTAGCCGACTTTAATAAAATGTGATGAAGGTACTTATATAAATGTAGCTTTAAAATAACACTGTATTTACTTCTTGTCATAAAGATAAAGATAAAAATATGTACTAAGTCACCTTATGTGTTGCGGTTTAGTGAGATTATTTTTCAATAAAATTAGTAACAATACTCTCTTTGACTTATCCATAAACAATGCATATTAATTTAGAAGATAGCGGTAGCACTGCTTATGAATTAGAAATCTTCTGATAGTTTTGCTGAATTAACCTTTGGTTCTATTTAAATCTGAATAATTAATTATCATATACTAGTTTTCGCCCGCGGTTTCGTCTGTGAGGAAGTTGCTTGTTACATGATTGATAAATATAATATAGTTTTTCAATGATACTTCTGGGTTCTGATCTTTCTTGTGTTGGTTTTATTGTGGTCGGGTTAGTGGTATAGGCGTTTGGACATAGTAGACCGACAGACATACATACTCGCGTTCGCAATTTTAGTATTGGATGAGATTTTATAGACTTAGTTTTATTTACCTATTTATATGGCATAGTGAGTAGGTATCTGGGTGATTTTCTCAGTTTTCACTTGGAGTAGTTGTGTAGAAACTTACATAATCATAAAATAATGCAAATTATTGTCAGGTTGTGATTAGAAATAGGGATTGCAGTTTAGTGTTGGCAATGTTGATTAGTATTCTTATATGATTGAGTGTTATAGTATATCTAGGCATAATAGAGTAATTAGAGTAGTCTGTCCATTTATTTATCTTTCAAAGTAAGTAAAAACATGAGACTAGGAAACTTTCGTTATTTTTTATTCTAATGATCAATTTACTTGTCAAGTCGATACCTATCTATTTAGTGGGGTGATTCTTATTAGATTTTTCACCTCTTATTTGAATTTCATTTCACATAATATTGTAAGTTCTTTTGAATGCTGGGCAGGACTGTACCAGAATATTTACCATTCATAACAATCATCATTGTCAGCACTAGCTTAGGATGATCCGCTGCTGGACATAGGCCTCAACCAAAGACTAGAGATAGTTGATTTAGGAGTTTGATTTTTCCATAAATAATTAAGGTTACGTTGGTCATATATTTGTTAACGCAGTAGAAACTTGCATTGGTAATTAAATATTTTTTGTAGTATTTTGTTGTGCTGTTAACTTATTTATTATATGGTACTCGTATGTACTGTACAGTATACATAACCCATTTCATAATTTAAGTGGTATATATAATTTTATTTACTTTTCTCTTTTTCAATAATTACTATTAGTGATTTCTTGTTCCTTTTGATATACATATAGAGTTCTGTTAAGATGTTCAAGCTTATCTATATAAAGTGGGGCGTTGTTGGTTATTGATTAGTTGTTCATTACAGGCGAACCCTGGGGTTCTTTAGAAGGATCACAGGTAGTTCCGCAGTCTGTCTAAAATTAAATAAGTGTTCTTATAATGGAGTAATTACTGTGATTGTGGGTTCTACATTAAATCTGATGTTATATACTACATTTGATTTTGCAATATTAATCATAATTATTTCTCATTCATATATATACATATATTATATATTTCCTTCTTTTAGTATAGCATAGATAAAGTTAAACTATTAATTAAATAAATACTAAAGTTATCTGAACCATTATCCAGTTAGGGTTCCTTGGTCCTATTAATTAGAAACCTCCGGTCATTTTATTTAAGTTAAATAAGTAGCGGTTTATAATAGTTCTTTAGTGACTATTTCGGGGGAAATTTATTTTTAAATACAGGTATAGCGCTAATATTTTTCAAGAGGTTTATAACGAATATTAGGTATAAGGTTATAGTTTGTGTCAGGAGTGCTAAACATTTCAGAAAGTTTCAGAGAACGATTGCGGGATAAATTAAATTGTGATCCAAATGAAAGTGAATTATTATGTGTGTGCTATGCTAAGTGGTAGTCAAGTGACAGTGAACAATTAACGGCGGGAATTATAGTGAGGATCTACGAACACTGAATTAAGTGCGTGTAAATAATATTGTAGTGTGTATATAATTAGTAAGTGTTAAGTAATCTTATCTTATAGTGATTAGTTTAGTGTGTGAATAATAGTGCATAAATAAGTGCGATATAAATGCAAGTGAATTAACTGTGAGTGCTAATATTTTGAATTTAATTAAAAGTACTTGTGCCCAATCATCAAGATGCCTAAACAGAAGACTACGCCTAAAGCAGTAGAGGCTAGGAGGTCCGGTGTTAGTACACGCGGGGCTCCTACAGCTACTAGTCCGCTTCCGAAGGTTACATCAACGCAATATATGACTCGGATGATTCAACGCTCCATGAATGAAGTGAATTCTAAGATTGCCCAATTAGAGCAAAGGGTTGCAACCTTGTCATCTACTAGTTCATCATCGGGCTCCTCTCATGTAGAAGGGGGTGTGACAAATCGCCAAGTTCCGGTACAGTTTGAAGCAGTTCCAGGGCCTTCGATTCCATACTACCTTATGCCTCGGATGCCATTGGAAAAACCTAAGTTTCCAGCCAAGAACAAGCATCCAGTGACATTCATCGAAGATTTAACCTCATATTTGAAGAGGTGTGCTTCAGGGACTGATGAAGTTATCGACACCATACTCGAGTGCTTGGAGGGGGAGTCAAGGAACTGGGCGCGTATTTACAAAGATAGGTGGACACATTTTGAGGACTTCAAGAGAGACTTTCTGGACACTTACTGGGGAGAAGCGGAGCAAAATGAGTTGAGGAGGAAAATCGTGATGAACACTTGGGACTCTTCCCAATCCACGATGTTAGGACACTTCATAACGCTGTGTGGTCAAGCTAAGATGTTAACTTACGCTATACAGGAAAAGCAGTTAGTGAACGATATAATGAATCATTTCCCTAAGGATGTTCAATACGCATGGACAACGAGCAACTACTCTTCGATTCTTCAAGCCACCGAGTTTCTCCGCAAGTTAGACATTGTCAACAAGCAGGCGAATCTCAAGAACAACAACAGCGGTCGTCCAAACTTCGCGCAGAAATCTGCAGCAGCTGTATCAAACCAACATGAGAAGAGGAGTACCTTCAACCGCAATCAACATTTCAGTGGCAGGCCAGCGCGTCAGGCAGGATCCAGCAGACCAGTAGATACTAATGTTGTAAATATTGTAGATGATAATAATACTTCTAATGTAAACTCAGTAGTATCTGATAATTTAAAAGAGTAGGCGTTGATGTAGCAAGCCCCGATACATCAACATTAGGAGGCACAAATTTAACTCCTGTTGCTTTAAATATTATGTTGGGTCTCGGATGGTAATCTGGACAAACATTACATACACGTGATAACGGGTTACGTAGGGCTATAGTTACTGGGGGTGTCAGTAATAGCATGACATTTGATAATTGTTTACCGGAATTAAATAAATCTAAAGATATTGATTCTGTTAGGGCACAAGTGAGGCAGAATTTAAAAGATAACAGCGTGAGACGACAAATTCAATTTAATAAGTCTCATCGCTTAATTGAATTTCAAATAGGAGATTATGTAAAGATTCGTAAGGCAAATAAGTCTGAAGCACAGAAGAATCTCACAAAAAAGTTTCAGCTTCTTTATGAAGGGCCCTATATAGTTAGTGCTATTCCTTTTTCAAACGTTTATACATTAATGGACCCTAAAACTAAACAAATTCGAGGTAACTTTAATACCATTCACTTGAATAAGTATTATGTGTAAATAAATAATATAGCTAGATTTTAGGAACAGCTGATTCTTTGTAAGTATAAGATTAAGTCATAGGTTAAGATTGATTACTCAACTTAGGGTCAACTAGTAGTAGCGAGATTAATCATTACAATTCTGATAATTGAGTACTTTATTCGTTACTTACCAATCGTTGATTGTATGGTAAAATAGGAAAGAAGTTCCTTTACTTTAGTTATCAAAAATGGAGGACATGATAATTTTGTTTGTAGTTTTATATTTGTACTGAACAAATATATATTTTTTTTTGCTTATGTCTGTTGCATTATTGATTGTCATCAGTGTCAGGACATGTAACTTATAATGTAATAAGTTTATAAAGACTGTAATGTTGAACTAATAAATCTTTATGGGGATGTCGGGTCAGGGAAATGACTCAATTACATCTATTGGGGCGTTTAATGATCTCCAAACCATCCACATTACGTTCTTATACTACTTGCCACTTACTCTATTATTACTACTTATTAAGCGCTTGCTTAATAGATGTGATTGGTGGGGAGTAGGGTGGTCATTTCTGGGGGGTAGGGAATAAATATTATGTATTAGGAATTTTAATAAAATGTGAAAATTTTCGCTTAGAAAATTTGTTACTTGACTAAGTTAATTTCATTATAATATTTCCTTCTTTGTCTTGACTCTATCGTCATCTTCTTCCTCTTTCCTCTTTATAATTTTTTTCTTCAAAAAAAAAAAAAAAAAAATTTTTTCCGGCAATAATTATTGTAGTCTTTTATTGTGGGTAATTTATAAATACGGTGAACTTCTTTATAAATTAAGGGGCGGTTGTAGCAGACTCCATATATTATTGCCTTATTTGTTACTTGATTATAGGAAATATTTTCTATGAGAACAAATTTTCTTTCACTTTTCCATAATATGCATTGAAATAATTAATTCAGCTCATTAAATACACTGTTTTAATCAATTCGTTCATCAGTTTCTTTATAAATCATAATATACTATTAAGTTGCTGTTTATAGAAATAAGCATTAATAAATTCAAAACTCGGTTTCCGCACGCGTTGAAGTAGTGACATCTCTGGAAACGCGGTGTCATCAGGTTATGGTTAAAAAAAGCTTTAATCACGCTGCATACAAGTGTAGTTATAAAGTAAAGTAGGAAGTTTAGCTATTTGACTATAGATGGCATTATTACTGAGCTGAGACCGTGACTGTGGCGACCTCTAGTGAGGAGCGGTGTGTGTGTGTCAAGTTATGGGTTATCGGGCTATATTCGGAGAGGTTCCACTACTCACTAGTAGATGGCGCTGTTTTTCTAATTTAATGAAACCATCTGAGATTAATTAAAGGTAATTTTATTCTCCTTTTGTGATTTTACAGGCAAAAGCAACTAAAACCAAGCCTAATAGGACTATTGGTTTGATTTACTAGCAAAGCGTACATAAGTAACTTAAAATATTTACAAAAATGCGTAGGCTAAGAAACTCTTCTAAGGCTTCCCATGTTTTCCTGAAAATCCCATTAAATCCTTTCTCCAATCCTGATATCCTTCCATTTCCTGTTCCTCGTGCTGCCGTAGGCAATTTTGATTGTAAAATCCATAGGAAAGCACTGAAGTTTCCTGAAATAGAAATTTATTTGAAATCGCTCTAATGATATCCTGGATATAGCATTCTTGTTAAAAATACAAGTTAGATCTGAGTACTTTTACTTTAATCTCATCCTAATAGTGACTCTGATACAGAATAAATAGGTTTAGTTCGGATCAAACACTCAAATGAGTCAAAACTAGTCATCTTTCAGTTTGAGAATTTTAACCCGAGGGCTGAAATTTTGTAAAGGCTAATATTAATAATTGTTTGGTATTTATAATCAAAATCTTTATAAATTCCATCCCTCCTGACTTAGTACAGTATGTCTATACGATAAATACCCAAATAAACCCTATAGATTTTGATCAGATAACAAAGTGAAATTTTCAGGAGTGTCAAATTTTGCAGGTTGAATAGACTTTATGATTAAGCTTCGATCCATGTTTTCATTATAAATCTGTTCTTTCTGCTGTCCATATACTATAATTAAACATAAATTACCTCATACAATTGACCAAATAAATCGCTATTAACGTTTGAAAATTTCCTTACTATGGAGTATTTTGCCTAAGACATTTTCACTATTAGATTTATCTATAAGTATGAAATTCTTATTAAGTTCTTACCTGAAAACGTCGTGAACAATTATAGGAGTAAAAATGTGTCGTTCCAATTGGAATTTCTTGACATCCCATAGTAGTGAGGAAAATTAACCTATAAATGGAAACGCTTTTGGTCCATTATTTCTTGGATTTTATCTGAAACATAAAAATAATCTTAGTACATAATAGAGGCTACTATTTTACACAAGGAAAATACACTTTACCAGAAAAACAGCTTTTCTTTTAGGAAATAATCATAGCAAAACGGTTCGAATAAAGCATAGACTTACCTCTGTCTTGATGTGTCATTTTTCCACCGTTGAAAGGGTTTTGCACTAAACTAATACTTGATTTTGGTAGTTTAGGAGTTTAACTAGTAACTTCAATAATTATAATTGCATTTTGTTTAGTATTTGATATCAAATTCTAGTTAGACTTTCGAGTATCGTTTACTTGACAACAGCTGGTTCGAGCTGTCTGAGATACGGTTTTAGTAAACATTAATGCGCCTAAGAGCTAGTCCGTTTAGAAATTTCATGTATTTTTCAACTAAAATTCAATACTTAATTATTATCATAAATAATTTAAATTCAAATTATGTAATATTTTATTTGTATAATGTTTCCTAACTTGAAAATTTTACAGCCAATAAGGAACGTGAGATTTATAAATAGCCAATCGGAGACCGAATATAGGCTTGACGAGAAGAAGTCTATTAGAAATTACCATTGAAATAATTTTTTACCACTTTTTAGGGTAACGTTTCATATTTCTACAGGCTTTTCTTTGACTTGCTCTGTTTATGTATTTATTCATTTATTTGTTTGTTTGTTTAGATGTCTGTTTGTTTGGATCGAATCTTGGGAGCTGGGTTTGGCCAGCTTCCGACGCAGGTTTGATTGACTTTGGGTTTGGCGTACTTGTGTGGGATTGGTGACTGCACTGTGGTCTGAGATGCAGCGGTTTTAAGAGTATCAACGAGCACAGTCAACAAAACAACAAAAATCACATAAATTGTACTAAAAATACGAAATGAAGACTTTTCGACTAACTACAGGAATAATTGTCTTGTCAAGTCAATTGGGAAAGCAATTGATTCTCTTAGCAAGTTGATATTTTGCACTGGGCAAACGTGGGGGCTGGAGCCCGGGCCTTTGCGTTCTGAAAGGAGGCCGGAGCCCAGCGATGGGACGTGTATCGGTTTGCATGATGATGATGATGAATTTGTTCAGTGTTGGAGTTTGCAATTTGTTGATGGCAATACAGGAGGAGTAGTAGGGAGGTGTAAGTAAGATATGTTTGAGAACCCCGTTTCCGGGAAGAATGGAAGTTTCTAGAAGCCTCGAGGTTATAAAAAGCGATGCGCGAGCGGGCTCGCTCACTTTTACTTTTCCTTCTTCGGCTCTCGGCGCGTAAGCAGAAACTCTGCCCGTCATCAGGTATGTGGCTTCAGGTTTTGTCAAATCTCCCATTTTGTGAGTTTCTTGTTTAATTCTTATTGGAAAATAGCAATGAGATGCTGTTGGTTTCCTAGCAGTATTTCTCGTTATTTTCTGTAGTTTGCTTGTTTAATTATCCCTGTAATCGTCGGTTGTTGGGCGTGTCCCGGCACGTGGCCGCAGTGGTCTCTGGGTGCCTGCAGTGTGGGTCCTGGTTGAGGATGTGGCGCCCTATTCAGATCGCGACTGAAGCTGGGTGCTTGTTGCATTTTCTTCCAAGGATTCGCGTTGTCGGTATTCGGACTATGTAGCGTGCTAGCGTGGCGTGTCTGGATATGCTTCACGACTGCCTTTGGGTTAAAGAAAGTTCTAGAACGTAGATTCATTCCTAGAATTGCTCACAAATTGGGCGTGGCTCCTATTGTTTTTGATACAAATGGGACTGCCGTGGTTGGCACTATCTGAAGGCTGCTTCAACCTCCGTGCCAAACCGCTAGGCAGGGTTGAGATTCTCTCGCGAAGTGTAGAATTAGGCAGGTCCATATAGTTTGATCTAGATTTCCGCGATTAATTATTTTTGGTGCGAAATAGGGTGTGTAATTTAGCTAGGAGTGTGATGTGTTTGTTGTGTAGCGTTGTGAATACCAGGTGGGATTGTTTATTTACCTTATCAGGTAAATAAGAGGTAAGTGAGCATGCTTTTGTATGGTTAGGGAGTATGTCAGATTTGGGAGAAGTTTTTGGTTCCATCCTACCTCAATTCTGTCTGTCAGAAAGTCCTTTTCTTATTAGATTATAGAAGTGCTTGTTAAAAGTCATATTGGAACCGAGAACTTTCTTAAATCAGACTATACTGCATTAGGGCGTGAAAACCGTAGGAAAATCTTTAGGGAAACCTAGGGACCATGTGTTTAATCTTACCTTTTGTGTGTTTTATATGTGGGAATGCACTGCGAATGCGTTTTCTGATCATAATTTTGCTTCATTGTATGGATGGGATAGTGTCTATCACGAGAATTACTATCTACATCTCTCACAAGTCTAACATTGATAGACCTAACTGAGCTAAGAATTATTTGCCTCGAGAAGACATAACCCATTCAGACAATTATTTTGTGTCCTGTGACATGTTTTGCTCTATAATTACTTATATTATATGGTATCTATGCATTATATCACACCATATACCTACACTCACTTCACACTGTAACTTGTTAGTTATTTATTGTGTAGCTCTGAATGGATTAGAATCGGCTTATACAGCATTCTATGAACTTTCAGAGTGAGGTAATTGTGAGAACTGTAGTCTCTGTAGACTAATATTGCGCAGTATTGGGTTACAGAGATGAGGTAATGCGGAGCTGCCTTAATTTCATAATAATTAGAATCCATAAAGTCTTATCTGGGTGCTTATTGTCCAGTAAGCGATCATAACTCATCAGTGTTTCATTTTAGGGCTCCATTGGGCTATTACCTGGCCCAACTAGAGTCTGAATTTCGTCATGTTCGAGGTTGGCTCTAATAGCTTACTTTGGGCGTGTCGGGTTCTTACTGATTAGGTGGAAGGCTTGTGAACGATAATCCTAGTGATTGTTTGTCACCGGCTATTTCACCCGTATTTGTAGTCTATTAGTGAAGGCAGATTGGAGAATGAATAATGGTTTATTACACTTGAGCTGAGTTAGGCTGACCGGCCATCAGTAAAACCTGTGTAATTTAACATTTTCAAGCTCTAAGCTGAAGTCATCACTAAGAGATGGTGCTTGATTGGGCCTCCCTCTGGGACCCCCAATAGCGTAATAGCTCTTAACTTAAAAGCTTGCTTTGTGATGTCAGAGAATCTCAGATTGGATCTGGATTCCCTGTTATGACAAGGTGAGATCTGTCCTCTTGTGTTTCAACCATATTATGACCATTTATTGGACTAATATGTACACCTATGATCTATGACTACTTGCTTTGTGAAATTGGGGAAGCTCCAGGTAAGGTACTGGTTATCTGAGTAAATGAGTCTTATGCAATGCTTATCATTTATCTCATGGCAATTCCTTTTGTCTATCATAACCCTACCGCTCCTTGTGAGTAACCTGATTCATAATGATATTAAACTTTTTTATGTGTTCAGGCATTGTAGCTGAACTCTACATCCAATTTTACTAAAATGCTTATTCATGTGTTTGTGTACTGTGTATGTATACACGGATATTCACAGCACACTATACAAATCTGTGGTGGTATGGTGTCATGTCATCCACAACTCTTATATCTAATTTCCTCACTTTGAATAATTGGGTTGGCTGTGGGTTGCATTTCAAAGTAGTCATGACATTGTTGATACTTACATTGGTAAGCGGAGATGCTTGATGAAAAGATTTGTCTTCCTTATGGCTCCATATTGTTTGAGTGTGGACACTTACTTCAGGGTTGATATGTTATTATATCACCACAACCTTACTTCTTGTTCAGGGCGACTGGGATGGTTGTGGGCCGCATTCCAAAGTAGCTGTGTCATTGTTGATACTTACATTAGTAAGCGGAGATGCTCAGTGAAAAGTGGCTTGCCGTCTCAACCCCCGACTGTTCTGGGCAAAACCATACACTTGTCATGTCTGTTTACAGCTTGGCATTATCACAAAACTTTGTAATTCACTGGTTTTGATCTTTTTAGACATCCCAGTGGTTACACAACTAAAACTGTGTATATTGCACAGATATGCAACATATGAATCAAGCATTGGTTGGATTGGATGTGTTTCCTTCCACCTTTTTACTATTTATGGAATTGGGTTTACTCATTCCATCTAACCTGTCCTCTTTTGAGTTGACTTTAGCACCGCTGTTAGTGCTGTAACTGTAAATCCTCCGGGTTATTTTACCAATCGCAGGCGAGTGTAAGGAGGGGACAGGGGGCTAGGAAGGTGGTCCCCCGGGCCTCCGTGGAGGCCCGTTAATTTCTTTCAGTCAACTCTTATCCTTTCCCGACCCTTTACACACTCTACTTACTTACTCACCCATATTACACTCTATTTTCCATATTACACTCTATTTTCACACTATACTAGTTATATGTATTGAATTCCAAGTATCTCTAGCTTTAAATTACTTAATTTAGACACATTTATTGCGCCCTGATAGATATCTTGCTTATTACAGACATACCACATAAAAGATCATTGGGATTACTAAAACAAAAAAGTACACAACGTAGGATCCTAACTGTTAGACGATCACAACTTATTATGGCCAATTTAATTAATATTTTCCTTTAACATAATGTATTATTATCTTATATTATAATAAAGGAAAATTCTCTCCATTAAAAGGAGAAAGAGAGAGACGGGGTTTCTCCCCTCTCTACCACTCATACACACTGTGCTGCTGATTACGTTAAAGGGCCCCATCCTTTATCAGATGCACTGACAATAATTGCTTCATCAAGCAATGCAATGTCACTACAAATTTCACGTAAAAATATTCCGAGTAATTAACGAAGTGAGTATACCATTATCATTCAATAGTTCACCTAATAAATGTAATTTTGAACGTGTATGGTTCTATCTGTGATCATCGAGTCAGATATCGCTTATCGGGACCTCGTTAAAGGTAGTTTTAATCAAGGTCTACATTCCATAGGTAAATAGGCATATCTAATTATTCAATTGAAAATTGTTTACATATGCTTTTACATTTATTCAAATGCGTTGCTCTAATTTGGCGATCCTTACTTTGATTGCTCTTCTCTATCTATCACTCAAAGGTTGACTGGCAGAGATCCCTTCAGGGATAAGTCCGCCTTTGTACTAAAAGAATGAAAGAAACTACATTTAAAGAAACAAACAAAAATAACTCGTTGTTTATCGCATGTCTGATTCGAGATTATAACGAATGACAAAAAATAGGCTACTGTAATAGCTGTTACACTTCGTTTTCCTTAATAACAACGTATATGTATAACTGTTATTTCCCAATATCGCATAAATGAATATTACCCCTGCTCATCCCTAATGGGCCGAGTTGGCACGAACATTAAGCAAGCCATCAACACAGAAACGGCCGCAAATGACGGGGAAAAGGCAAGAAAAACAATAAGACTGATGTTAGGTACGCTAACATACGATGGTAATGTTTACCCGCTGACTTCTAATTCCACAAACAAAATAAACACAGTAAGACACGGTAAGAATTTATTGAGATCCATTTGTTGGTAAAACACTTATTTTGGTACCACTAATACCAAATAACCAGAGTTTCGTTGAATTTCGAAACGAATCAGTGTTGTGTGGGGTGGTGATAGATGGGTTTATGTGATTACACTGACATGTGCTTTTGGACAAACGTAGCTATCATAAGGTCGCGGATGAGCAAAGTAATTGTTTCAGTTCATTGATACGGACGCAAGTAACGCATGATTCAATAGATTATTTGACTGGCTGTTAAGAGTTGTTGTACTAAGTTATAAAAAATTTGAATAAATTCAAAGTCTAAAATACTGATGAAAATAATAACGAAGTGTTATGAGTATGATCTGATCTCAAATCGTTAGTAGAACAAAAACATAACGGAAATTATACCTACGGAATGTAAATATGGTTCCCAGTTATTTAATTTGAATTTATTTTTAACTCTATTACAGTTACTGCTCTCAGCCTGGCAATCATATCACAGCGCGATCTCTAACAACGGGCGTTATTAGTTATATCAACAACGCCACAGATCCCAATCAGCGTTCGCAAATAACGACGGTGATCTGCCTGCTGATACGGCGGGGGAATAGGTGCCATCAAAACTGTATTACAGTGCGTAAAAAATCGACAGTGTTTAAGTTGAATTTACACACGAAGGATGACGTAAAGTCACTAGCACCAATATCTGACACAACTGAGAAGCGTGCATAAATATCTGATACGACTTGATTTCTAGGGCCGGAAGGACGTGTCAGATATTTTTGCACGCTCCGCTGTGGCAGATATTAATGCTGGTGACTGTACCATAGCACCATAACATCATATTTTGATTTATTACTTTAGTCTTATAATTAATTGCTGAAAATGCACCACCTGCTGTAATCTAGTCCTTATTTATTTCTGTTAAAAGGTTGCCTGGAACAGATCGCTCTTAAGCGAAAGCCGCTTTATTGCTTACCTTGTACTTTTTTTCTCTGTGTACCTGTTTCTGTATCGCTTACTATTTGTAGCGTATTTTCAGGGTTCCGTACCCCTAAAAGGAAATATTTTCACTTTGTTGTCCTTCTGTTTGTCCGTATACCCTGACCCTTTTCTCAGAAACGTCATAAAGGTACCAAGCTAAAATGAATATCGAATACTTAGATCTGCTACCTCTTGAAGTAGTAGAAAATCAAACTTCTACGTCCACGCAATCAAAAAATGCAAACATAAAAAAAACACACACACAAATTGCCGTAACCGAAATCCTTATAGGGTACTTCCGGTTGTCCTGCGAAACTGAAGGAAAAATCTGAAAATCTTAGTTGCTTATATCTGTCTGTACAGAAACTTGTCAATACCATCTAACGAAAATGATTTCGTTCTGCGTACATTTTGCTTTGGAAAGAGGCTCTGCTAACACTGGACATTCATTGATACCTACCTAAAATTTTGTATGGACCCCTCGGTGTGCGACACTAGACGTCTTTTTTACAATGTGTTGAAGTGACTACAGCAAATAGCTCTGAAACTTTCTCGCGACCGATGGGTTGTATTGTATTTTGGTTTTGGTTTTGTTTCACGAACTGTGCTGAAACGTGTCCGACTATCTCCAAGCATCATCGAGTGATTGTTAGTTGCAGAGCGCAAGTTATGAGGTCCTAAACTGTGAGCGGGCGGTGGCTCGTGAGGTCTTTACTGCGAGGCCTGTCGCCGGACGATGTGACAGGCGATATGTTAGGGCTTGGAAGGAGTTACAAGAGGAAGCGATTTGATAATAAGCTGTAAAAATAGACGGGTAAGCATTAGTGTTTTGATGGGCAAAGTAAGTTTAGGTATCCAATTGTTTTAATACTAGCTGTAGGACTGTGCTATACAAGCTAAAAGTAAGCAATGCAAGGCAATGCAAGCTTAGTAGTTTTGTATTAGTGAAAGAGATGAAAATCGGTTAGATACTTTTAGATATTATAGCAGCTTGCAAAACATTCATAAGTCTATCTTTTTATGAGCATACTCTCTAAGCTGGAATAATAAAATATAAAATAATTCACTTCATTTAACTAATCACATCAGAATTCCAAAACATATCTTTTAGTGAACCTTTATGCGCACTCAAGTTATACGTTTGCCAAATTTCAAGTCACTAACTACAGTAGTTTAGGCTCTGCGTTGTCTGGTAGTCATTCTATTGACAACTTTTTATAGGTAAGACAATGTATGTATTTGTAAGACTGATCTCTGTAAATTAGAGTTAGAATGTACACCGTAATTAGCTGCAAAACTTAGGTCACGTTATGAGGTTCTAAACTGCGATCAGGCTGGCTCGTGAGGCCTGTTACCAGACAGCGTACAGGCGATATGTTAAGGCGTGGCTGGAGTTACAGACGGGAGCGATTAATAATGATGAATTCAGATTATATTCAAAAGTTTGTGTGTAGTCAAGTGATTATGACATTCTAGGTTTATCAGCACGTAGTATCAAAGGGTTAGTGAATTCAGACAATCGTTCAAAGCACGAATGTTCTGTGCTTGAAATTAGAAAAATATGTTTCGATGGACCTGTAATTTTGCGTTCATTCTTTTAGCAGTAGGTTGATCAGAATATCGATGACGTGTTTCTACATATATTTGATCCGTTATGTACTTAATAATTCCAAATGAAGTTTTAAGTTCCAAAATTTCTGTAAAAAAAGTTTGGACGGTTTATTCACGGCTGTAATTTGCATAACAAATTCCTCCAAAAATATCGTTTTTAGATATTTAGCCACGTAACAAAGAATTTTGGGAACAAAAATAGCTTTCGCTTAATCAGCATCGACACTATCGATGATTCCGCCAATGTCGAGGTTGAAAAAGACTATCGGTTGGTCGTTATACGTTAGCTTCGAAGTACAAGCTTAAGTTCACTTTCATGACTTGCACCCACCACCCTGTTCCTGGCTCGGCGCCAGTAAACGTTGCATTGTTAGTTTCGCACTAATATCAAAATATACCGTTGATGGGCTTATTGTGTAATAGCCAAACACGTTTATACTTGTACTGTAAACGTTTATAGTTTGCCTTTATTTGCTCTAAGCATTTCCCGTGGGGGAGAATGTTGATTTAGGTAGACATTTAGGATATATTTAGATTTAGATGGAAGCGGAACTTTGATAAGTAAGTTGTAGTAGTTTAAATTAGTCTAAGCAATTAGAAAGAAAGAAAATGTTTATTCGGCATATAAACAAAGTGACAACAAAATTAAAAAGTTTATAGCCAAATAGTCAGTTTAAATCTTTAGATAGATTTATAAAATAAAACTTCTGATTTGTAAATAATGATAATACTTTGTGGCCAAGCGGGAATCGTGAGTTCAAGCCCCGGACCCACATTTACGATTTTTTCCAAATGTGTTTGTAAATTCTCGTAATTTTTCTACTCTACTAAGTATTCGTTGAGTGAATAATAATATCACAAAGAAAAGTGCATCCACCGACGAAGCAATTTTTTTTTCCTGTAAAATCTCAATTTTTGCATTGTGGTTTTTTTAGAGGAGGCTTGTGCCACCTTTGGACGATATAAGCAGAAGATTAATAATACGCCAATATAGTGGCAGGTAGGTACCTATCTCATAATGAAATTTATCGATAATTGGTTTGTTTATACTCTTGTTTACCATTTAGAAAACTGTACCTTGACAAACTGATTAATGGTGCGTGTGAAGTTGCATGTAACTTGTCTTGTAGATATACTATATAGGCTGGTTGATACTCTTTATTGCACATTATTATTATGTAATACTATCTATGTATTTAGACCGTTCTTGTCCAAACTATGTAGTGCACTGAATGTAGTGTCCTCTTCCAGTATATTTATTTGGTCGGCGAAGTGATACATTTTATCCGCCTACGCTTTGTTCAGAACTAAGTGTTTTCTCTATTAAGCTGGTCCTGATAAATTGACGCTGCTGTGATCGCTGCTAGACTAGATTAAGTTGGTTGGTGGTACATAAAGTAAAATCTATACAACATTCTCGGTGCTTTAGTAAGTTTAATAATTGTTTTTGGATCTCAATCTATGATCGAGGTTCGACGTTTTTTGTCGGCAGCCACGTTATTTTAAGATGACAGGTTTAGGTTAACTGAAATTCATCAAAAAATCAAAGACTGCATGATCTAAATAAAGACCTGTGCTTAATTTATCACTCTATCATCGTTCACAATTATATTTAAGTAAAGTCTTTATACCCTTCATCTGTAGAGCGACCATACAATTCACCATTTTACAGAAAATTGTTTCATCGATTATCGTTTCCCATAACACTATTTCCTGATTTTTATCATCATTTGGGAATCATTAATCGAACTTCGTTAGATCGCTCATGCTCATATTATCTACGAGTTTACTTGTACATCGATATAGTCATTCACCGAGAAATGCTATGATCAATGTACATGAATCTAATGATGGCGGTATGTTAGTGAGTGTAGTGTTCCCGCCGGCGCGCGTCGCCTGCGCCGCCGCACTTGTCACGGCAGCGGGTGAAGCATGGCCTGTCGGGTTATTGCCGCGCCAATCAATCCGGCCGGCGCGGGCAGTCCCCATCCCCAGTCATTAATGCGCGTCAGATCATTATTCACCCGGTGTATGGTCATTATGCCAGATGCAGTACTTTCAGGATAGGTACAACCTAAATCTTCGCATAGCAGTGTGTTAACGGCAGCCAGGATTTGTTTAAAGGAGGTTAGAGTAACGTATTTCCGTAACTTAACCATGAGATTAATTTAATTAATAAACTAAAAACTCAGACTAAAATTCGTAAATAATCAAAGAGTCTGTCGGCTGTCATTTACACTTATTTGTCAATTTACTTTGCTGTACATTGCTAGAAATTATAATTTTGTTTAAATAGTTAACATTGAAAATACAAACTGAAATATAGATGCACAGAAAAAAAGAAAAATAAGACCATCACTGGGAATCGAACCCAGGTCCTCGGTAATCCGTACCGCGCTATACCGCTACACCACTGATGGTTTCAGTTTGTATTTCAATTTCGGTTTACGGGATGACGTAAAAGTAAAAATTTGGAATTGAAATAAAAAAACAAAAGATTCCAAAAAAAACAATCTTAAATAGTTAACAGTCTGAATTTTAGTTGTAGTTTGCAGGTGTAGGACCTTGTGTAAGGTCCGCCCAGATTGCTACCACCATCTTGCTCGCTAATCCTGCCGTGAAGCAGCAGTGCTTGCACTGTTGTGTTTCGGCGTGGAGAGTAAGACAGC
>NC_133489.1:23475514-23478096 GCF_025370935.1 Choristoneura fumiferana | reverse complement strand
GTCATTAAGAAGCCACGGTTTAATTCTAGGGAGCAATCCAGCCACTGTCTCGTCAGAATATGAGTTAATCTGTGTGTGCCTACCTACCACCTGTTCCAAGGGCCATGGTCGTAAAATGATATTATTAATTTAATTTAATTCAAGTTAAAACTTTATATGTTGAAGCGGGTAATTCTAATATTTTTATTTATTTACTAGCTGTTATCCACGGCATCGCCCCCATTCCAGTCTTAGGGTTCTGGACTTCTGGAGCCAAAATGGCAAAAACGGAACCCTTATAGTTTCGCAATGTCTGTCTATCTGTCCGTCCGTCCGCGGCTTTGCTCAGGGACTATTGTCGGCATAGTTTACACACATATATAATATATATATATATATATATATATATATATATATGTGTGTAAACTATGCCGACAAAATGGTATAAAATACGAAGTCCTTAGAAAAATGTTACTCTTTTTTTCGTAATGGCTATCCTAGAACCCAACCTGACGTCGCCTGTCACGCTTAACATCAAGCATTTTCCTTTACATTGCTTTTTCGAATAAACTTTAAAGTGTAATAAAAATTAAAAAATAATTATTGTTAAAAGTTGCTGAACTACTTAATGTTGTTCAGTTTGACGAGTACGATCTATGTTTTAATTATTTGCTCATATTACAGGCCACACCCGGCAGGGGCGGATCAGGGGGAAAAATCCTGGATCCGTCCCTGACTGACACCCAGTACGAGTATGAAATTTATCAATCAGACTAGCCAGTGAGAGCTGTCCATGGGTATCATTTTTGATATTGTCGAAATTGTCATATTGTCATTCTAGCCCGGCTTAGATAATTTTGAAACTTCTGCTGTATGAAATGAATATTATTATATTATTTTTTCTTTATAGTAGGGGGTAGGGGCGAGCCTTCAGCTACCTACCGGGTCCACAGGTGGCGGATAGTGGATCGTCCTGTAGATATACAGGATAGCTGCGAATAAGGTTTACCAAATAAGCAGTCCCGGACCGAGGCGGTAAGGTACCAGGGTGTGGCGGGGTATCTCGTGGCACAGTTATCTCCATGAAATACCACATGGCCCGTAAATACCTTATGACATGGCGAGCTTGCACCGCCATTTAAATAAGTGCATTGCCCTGGCAGAGGGCAGCAGCCTGTCAGCGTTCTTCGCGGCGCACCTCAGTGGAAGGTATACGACCGAAGAAATGAACACCTGCACGCGGCGATGGAGTCCATCAAGACCGGATGCAGTACTGCGATCACCAACCCGTCGTTGCGGACGTGGTGATTATTGCTACCCCCCTTCCCATAAATCATGACTGCACAAAATACATATCGACCCCGAGTTCCCAGCGCTCCGTCACTCTCTGGCTCGAGCAGTAGCCAGGTGACACGGGGCAGGGGTGCGACAAGGAATCCCTGGGAGTTGACCAACTGCCATAAACAACTACACATTGCAACATACAATATACAAACAATGTCCACGGAAGATAGACTTTTAGAGCTGGAAGCCGAGTTACAACGAGTTAAGTGGGACATCCTGGGACTCTGCGAGGTCCGTAGAGAAGGCGAAGAACTCATTACGCTACCATCGGGGAACCTACTATACTACAAGGAGGGTGAGCGTAAGGGCATGGGCGGAGTCGGCTTCCTAGTCAACAAAGAAATAAAGGATCGGGTGCTGGAAATTGGTTGCGTGACTAATAGAGTGGCGTATGCTAAAATTAGATTATCATCAAAATATACACTGGCGATCATTCAGGTATACGCTCCTACTAGCTCAAGTACGGATGACAAGGTGGAAGATTTCTATGAGAACATCACCAAGGCCTCACGGCAGTGCAAGTCACACTATAACCTAGTTATTGGGGGACTTTAATGCCCGAGTAGGTAATAAGGAATCAGGCGTTGAGAACTGTATGGGGGAATTTGGTTTGGGTGAAAGGAACATCAGAGGGTCTGCACTGGTCAACTATGCGTTGCAACACAACCTGTTCATTATGAATACCTTTTTCGCTAAAAAACCCCAGCGTAAATGGACATGGAGACATCCAGATGGAATACATAAGAACGAATATGATTACATCTTAAGCAACCGCAGAGATTTTGTACATGACGTGTCAGTGCTCAATAATTTCACCACCGGAAGCGACCATCGTCTAGTTCGTGCAACCCTAGCAATAGATCTTAAGACGGAACGACGAAAACTCACCCGGAAGCACATATCGCGCGATGTAGCCCCGGATATAATTAGAGCCAACTTTAAGGAATATCAGCAATATGTTGAGGACCATTTGGCCAACTATGATCGGTTGAGATTGCTGTCAATAGAGGAACTGAATAAGCATCTGACTACTATCATGATAGAGGCCCTGGAAAAGGTAACACCTCGCGACGTCAACTTCAAGCCAAAGAAGCTTACCGAAGAGACTATTAAGCTCATGGAAAGACGTCGCGAACTAAGAACTAAAAATCTTATAGATACACCGGAGTACAGTAGTCTCCAGAATAACATTCGTCAGAAAATCAAGACCGACCTCATCCAATATCAGGAAGCACAAATCACTAAAGCGATCGAAAGGA
>NC_133489.1:23441757-23475414 GCF_025370935.1 Choristoneura fumiferana | reverse complement strand
TTCATCATCATCCCAGCCTATATACGTCCCACTGCTGGGCACAGGCCTCCTCTCATAATGAGAGGGCTTGGGCCGTAGTTCCCACGTAGGCCCAGTGCGGATTGGAAACTTCACACACACTATTGAATTACTTCGCAGGTTTGTGCAGGTGTCACGACGTTTTCCTTCACCGTAAAACTCGTTGTAAATTTCAAATGTAATTCCGCACATGAATTTGGAAAAACTTAGAGGTGCGAGCTGGGGTTCGAACCCACGATTCTCTGATTCAGAGGCGATAGGTCAAACTACTATGCCTTCACGTTTATCTTTTAGACTATCGCGGTCATTACTAATTTTCTGAATTAAATTCGGGTTTTGTTCCGCGTACCTTGATTTTAGAGCAGCTCGATATTTCGGCACAGTTGCATGCGCCATGATGACGAAACAAAAAAAAGAAGTAAAAAACATATTAGTACAGTAGAAGATTTATCATCATTACCAGCCAGAAAACGTCCACTGTTGAACGAATGACTCCCCCTTAGAATGCCACAATGAACGAGAACTTTCCACCTGTAAACAATGGTTGGCTGAGACTCACGATGTCATCAGTTTACCTAGTAGGGATCAGCCATAACTCCATACAACCACTAACCATACGTCTTCCAGTTCATGATCACCCCTCGAGAACTTTTCTCCCTCAACGGCCTTTTTTCTCCAAGCGATTTGGACTGCTCATTGCCACTTCAACATACTGTATTATACAATATTTTAGACTATCGCGGTCATTACTTTTTTATGATTTAAATTCGGGTTTAGTTCCGCGTACCTTGATTTTAGAGCAGCTCAATATTTCTTTCACTTCATGTCGTCTCGTGATCATGGCGCATGCAAATGTGCCGGAATATCGAGCTGCATCAAGGTACGCGGAACAAAACCCGAATTTAATTCATAAAAAAATACTGTACTCGTATGTATTCTTGGAGTTATGTCGATACAACTTAGTTCTTCTTACGCAAAGAAACTTCGAACATTGCTTTCCCCATTAGTTTATTGCATACCAAAAATACAATATGACACCGCAAAAGTGCCATAGAAATTCTGACTTCTGGTGATGACCTAGCAATTCCATTTAATCCGCCTGCAACCGTAGCCTTTCAACAATTCAAATTGTCTAAACGTCAACGCTAAATTGAACAAATCCCCTTTGAAAATGTCTTTGCGAAAGACAAATTGGATCGATGACATTACAATGCGGATCAAATCGCTGACGAGGACCGACGGGAGGGGGGATCTTCGGAATAAAATTATTGAAATTCTTCAATCACCTTAACAATTCTGAACTGTCACTTTCCGGTAGCTGAGGTAATTAATCAGAACCTGTTTCAATTATAGGATGGCTTTTGCAGGGTTCCTCTTTAATGAAAGTTAACTGGACTGCAGAAATAATAAAAAGAAAACTTTTTCTTTTTCAAAGGGTCGTCATGTACCTAATCAAATCAGACATTCACACTCACACGCAATTTTCACATGGTGATGTGTGCTATCTGCAATTTTCATTGTTCCTTTTTTACGCTTATCAGGTGTTTATTGTTTCAAAGAATTGGTAATGTTACTTTTATTTACAACACTTTATTATTTTAATAATTTGTAGTTTTTCAGCCACATTACATAATGCTTTAAAAAGATTATTGTATCTACGTAGACAATGTAATTGTTCAAAAGGCAAACTTATGCAAAAGACAGACTGGCAAACGACAAACAGGTGGCTAAAGCACGTTGGGCAACACTGGAAGAAAATCTCATAAAATGCAAAAAAAAAAAGCCGGGTCATCTAATAACCAAGGAACCCTGCGAGCGTCTGCGGCCAGTTCCAGAATACGAAATCGTTTTAATACAATCGCAAGAAAGATTAATGGTTGATTTTCGGTTTAGAGAACGGTTGTGAGAATAAGCGGCTTTTGAGCCGGGGCGGGTCAGGGGGGGGGGGGGAGACCGGGGCCATTAATACGACTCCGTCAACTTCAAGATTTGATTCCTAGCTTTTTTGTTGAAAGGGCTAAAATATACATGAGTTATTCGGCCGCTTATCGCAGAGGGATGAAAGACCAGCCCGGCGTTTAATGTATCATCGCGGTTGTTTTTCACTTAGCTGGATTAATAGCGGTTTGCTAGGTCTCACATAAAAGGTTTGGGCGTGACGAGGGTTGTTTTGATTTTAATTTGGATTTTTGCTTTAGCGTTTTGCCGTGGTGACCGTATTTTTGTGACTCGTTAGGTAGTAAATTTGAGAAGCTTTGTTGAATGAATAGGTTTGATATATGAAATACGTTAATATTGCTTTGTTTTGTTTTGCTATGTGGAGTTCTCAATTGAACTACAACTACTTTCTCATTCTGAAGTGTGACGTAAGGTGAATTTTTTTTATTTAATTTGAAGTGTTCACACCTTGAGTTTGTTTTTGTTTAAATTAATTAGACTACCTACCCATAATTTAAACAGTTGACTTCATGTATAACCTTCATGTATACCTTGTATAGGCCTAGATGATGAAATTAACATCAAAACTGTTACTTCTATAATAATTCTGGATACGTAATATATCATTCCATATAAAATAACTTAACCCTTACAACACAATCCATAACGTCCTTATACGACCAGCTACTATGCCTTTGTTTCCCAACAGCCATAATAAACTGACGGAACTTTAGTCGAACAATCATGCAAGTCTGAATAATGTATGAATGGTACACGATGACATGCCAACTTCTACAACAATACTGGGTGATCATGGCTTAATTCAATAAAACAAAACGTACAAGTGCTCTTTTGTGTATGTAATAAGGATAATCATTCGTCATTTTAATGACAATTTTGCAGATAACGCGGCTTCGTACCGCGATTATTTTGACATGAACTGTTTATTTAAATGGGAAATATTGCAACTCATCGTATAACGTTTCTTTAATTATGATCAACAAGATAGATTGACTTGAATCGGATTTTAAATTGGTAACTTACAAGCTACATTTTGGAGAGTGTACGCTGGAACTGCACGACCTTCAGCGCTTCTTTCTCTGTCAGTTCGACCAAAAATGGGCGATGGGTACGGTTTGTACAACTTTTAAATGATATTTCTGATGTTTAGATAATTAATTACTTTATTTTTACGTAATCAACGAGTACACATAAAGGCTGATATTAGTGAACTGTTGTACATTGGCCGAGATGCGAAAGTCGACGTAAATTGATGACGCTGCCCGCTGTGTGTAATGTGCGGTGCTGTCCCGTACATCTTTATTCTTATGGTAATTCACGTCGCTTCAATTTGTGCAAAGCGTTTTTGCTCATCATCATCATCAGCCTACAGCAGTCCACGGGTGGACATAGGCCTCTTTCATGGCGCGCCAGAATACTCTGTGTGTGTTTTTGCTCATTTCTATTAAAGATTTTTCAAACGTTCAAACTCACACGACCACCTCTAAAAATAAGTATTCCGGACTAATTTAGAAACTCCACGTGATTTAGTTTATCAAGAAATAGTAATGAAAACATTTTTTTCAGTCAACATGGCCCATACTTTAAATACTGTACAGACTAACTATAAAAAAGCTATACAGGTGGCAAAGTGGCATGACATCATTGTCACCGTCTTTGACATCGTCTTAGTCTGCGTCATGGTGCTCCAGAACCGTTGGAACACCATGTCTTTTGGCCAGAAGGCAGCACTCGCGATGGTCTCCATCAGCAGCCTTAGCATGCGGACCACAAACAAGCTGAAATGGACGTAGTGGCAATACGTAGCAGGTACGATGAAGTCCTTTCTGACGTTCTAAGAAGGAAAACTTTTTTCAGCAGTCGAAGTCTTTCGGCTGGTGATAATGATGATAAAGCAATAAATAGCGGTCGCTGCTTTTCAAGTGGTTGGTACTAAGTAGTCTAAGAGAGAAATCGACTTTGTCTCTAAGTAACTAGTCTTCAAAAGAACAAAGAGTTTCAGTGTACAGAATTACAGATGATCCATTTTTAATGATGTATTTGTTGTGCCAGAGGGCAGAAACAACTTGTACGATAATACGGAGTGGAGCGATGAGAGCTTCGGTAAGACGAGCTGAGAACTCGTGATGCTCGCTGCCGAGTGCCCGCGCGGGGAAACTTTAATTACGTGCCGGATTATCTTTTCTGCAGCTAAAGCTGTAGGTACAATTTAAAACTTTTAAGCAAACAGTACAATTTGTCAGCTTAATGTTACTGTCACAAAATTGTATAAATACAAACGCGAAAGTTGGTGAAGATGGATGGATATATGGATGGATTTTTGTTACTCCTTCACGCCAAAACTACTCGATAGATTGTAATGAAGCTTTGTACGTCATTTTGTTATCATTTTACTTAGTTGTTATGTAAAATATACTCTAGGGTGAACCATCAAGGAATTGAGTTAAAGCTGTCACAACTTCTATCTCTTAGTGAATTTGTACCCCATAAAATCATACTTTTAATAAGTAACTCGGGTGACGTTACAATGGAAACATTTTAGCTGCACTAAAAATGTTGATTGATCAAAAAAAGACAACTGCTCATAATGGTTTGTTCATTGTCTCCAGGGGCGCCCTCCCGAACGGCACGCTGTGGCTGGGAGCCTTCGGAGCGGCGCAGTACCGCAGCGATGTACATGCTGCCACGTACCGGTGCCGCGCCGCCAGCAGCGTCGGCGTCATCCTGTCCAGGGACATGCGGGTTGAAGCCGGTGAGACATTCGTCCGTTGTTTGCAGGGGCGTCCCCCCGAACGGCACGCTGTGGGGATTAGTATCATTTGGTCTAAAAAAGTAGCTGGTCTAAGAAGCAACTGGTCTAAAAAGCAGCTGGTCTAAGAAGCAAGTGGTCTAGGAAGCAACTGGTCTAACTAGCAAGTGGCCTAAGAAGCAACTGGTGTAAAAATCAACTGGTCCTCCTAACCTGTTTTTGTCGAAAACTTGAAAAAACATAAATTAGGTCAGGTTCAGCCGCGCGGAATAGGAGCTAAGCGAGGCGAAACTCCGTCGACTTTAAGTCAAAGGTTTTTAGATCACTTTATACTTAGACACATTGCTTCTTAGACCAGTTGCTTTTTAGACGAAATGATACTAATGGGGGCGTTCGGTGCGGCGCAGTACCGCCAGCAGCGTCGGCGCCATCCTGTCTAGAGACATACGCGTTGAGGCCGGTGAGAACCTGCTATTCTCTATTCGGTGTCTTCGAATTCATTAACCCCTGGTATGCTTAAGACGCAGATCTGTGTCAAATTTAAGGCTATCTTTTTGTTTTTCAGCACTGTTTTCAGGGTTCCTTACCTCAAAAGGTAAAAACGGAACCAATATAGGATCACTTTTTGTCCGTCTGTTTGTTAAGACCCTTTTTCACAGGAACGCGTAAAGGTATCAAGCTGAAATTTATACCAAATACTCAGAGACTCACTCATATTAAATATAATGACCCGGATAACTCACGTCTTAAATCGTGTTTAGCTCGACATGTTTCGGGCTAATCCGTAGCCCTTCGTCTTCGGAGCAACGCGACTCAGCGGCTGCTGCAACACGCGCACTGCGCACTGCGAGATGGGAATAGAAGAGTATTTTCTAAAGGTCAAAGCTCATTAGAGCCAACCGGCACCCGACCAGCACCGCCTCGACTTTCGGCGTCCACTCGTTTTCGACAGGTGGTCCACGGGTGGACGCCGCGTTGAAAACGAGTGGACTTTGTGTAGTTAACAAGTGAACGTCGCATGGTCAACGAGTGGACGTCGCGTGGTCCACAAATTTCCGAGAAGTCTATTAAGGAATGAGGGTGGAGAGCGCCGCGTTGTTCACGCGAGGCAAGTGTACGAACAGCGAGCTATCTATCACCAAGTGGTCCACTCACCGTCAGCGAGTGGACACCTCGCGAGTGAGGCGATCCGGTGACGCTACGGAGTTGATGTAATGAGCGCATGCCCACACAAATCCATATAAAGAATACTAAAAGCTCGCGGCGAGGCGGTGCTGATCGGGTGCTGGGTGGATCTAATAAGCTGTGACCTTAACACTGGATATACATTGATACTTACAAATTTGTACGGAATCTTGGTGTGTGATGCCTTCTTGCACTTGCCTGTTTTTTTTTCGATTTGGGCTTCGATTTCACTGTTTTTTTCTGTCAGTGCGGCGTCACAAAGGCTTCGCGAATTAAATGGCGACGTGTATACAATTTCAATTTCAACAAATTGCTTTAAACAGGTGAAAAGCCAGATTCAATATACGACGAAAACGATTTGAGTCCAACGGTCTCACGGAGTAGAAGCTTCAAAGTAAAACACGTCTTGCGTAACAAGGATAAGGTCTAGAATGCTTTGATGCGGTTAACCCTTGACCCAGCATATTGACATTTGGAAAGGCAAGTCTGGATCAATCTCGAGGCGAGAATGCAAATACGATTCTTTATTCTCGAAGGTCGGAGGGCCGAGATTGAGGTCCGGGCCTTTGTGGGAGGTCCGTTAATGGAATAAACGCTTGGCGGAATTTACACGGCCGGGATGCGGGATGCGGAGGCATTCGCAGCGGAGGTTTATTTTAAGCTTTTTTTGTTTTGTTGTTAGCTTGCAGTTTTTCTCTGCGTGCTATGGGAACTTTGGATTTTCACAAAATTAAAAGTAGTAATTAACATCGAGAAGGCGACCTGGTAGACCTAGACGGCGATGGCGGGATGAATTGGACTACTTCTTGAAGGACTGGCCCTTGTATGCAGGGGACAGAGAGCAATGGAAGAATTGGGGAGGCCTTTGCTCAGCAACTGTGGGGACATTTCAGATGGTCACTGACATAAACAAATAGACAAAAAATAAGATTTCTAATTTACAATTTTCTGACTTTTCTAATTTTAGTTGCGCTATAATCTAGGGCAACCGAAAGCACCATATAGGTTTTTAAGCTACGTACGGCAATTTGTATTGGATATAAGAAATGTAATTAAGATCGTTCATATTTCGTTTTCTAGATTTTTTTAACCGTACAACGGCAAAACCTACTAGACACTGGCAAAATTGTCCTCCAATGGACAGAGCCATTTTTTTAATAGAACAATTTATGTTGAAACTTTTATAACGACTGTATCTTTTGATTGGAGTGACTTAGATTTTGATGTGAAAGACGGACAAACATACAAACACACAAACATTCGCATTTATAATAATAGTATGGATTATGAATGAGTCTCACGGTAATTACATACACAAATGATTTTTTAAGGTTTCTCTCACAAAAAAAGTTTTTATTAAAATTTATTTCATTTTCAGCGTTACTTATGTAATCTATAAACTAACACCACTACTAAACTCCACTACTTATTGCAAAAATAACTAAAAAATTCACCTCTTCAGCACAATTCCTAAAAAGCGGAGGTAAAAAGAAACTCATATAAAAGTGAAACCTCTCGAATGCCTCTACGCGGCTACGAGGTACGTGCTACGCCGCTACGAGCGTAGTGCCGCTACGAGGCTCGCGAGGCCCTTGTCAGCAAAACGTTTCTCTCGGGTCATTGACTTGGCAGTTTTTTCTTGAAGCCTTACATTTTGCCACTACATGCTTTCGTATTTTCATTTTGTGTAAACCAAAATGGTGTCGATATTTTAGTAATGTAAATGTGTAAGTTTTTCAGTCATCATCTGCCTTACTGCCTTTTCGGATAATTATTGTTTGCCAAAACCAAAAAAAAATCTCATTCTTTAGAGCACAGTAGGTTAGGTTAGGTTTGTTTTATGAAAGTTCCGAAAATAATAACGGTTTCAGAGAAAATCATGGCTTGGGAAATGAAACGTTTTGGAAAAATAATTGTGCGAATCGACAGAGAACCGTTATTTCAGAGAACCAGCTTTCTATCAAAAATAGTCTAAATCATCCAGCCATTTTAACGTCGAAGATTTATAGTCACTTTTGGCTTATAATACATCCAACTCGATACAGACCTCTTCTCAGATTCAAAAGATATTAGCCGTAGTTCCTACTGATGCGGTATTCACACAGACTCATACGCAAGTCATTTTGTATGTAAATTCTGGAAAACTCACAGCCGAGAGCTTGGGCTCGAATCCACAAATCTCTGCTTGAGAGGCCATACTCGTAATGTCATAAACTTTTTATTTGTTCTTTGTCATTTTTTTTCTTTTTGTATTCTCAAGCCACATCTTTGACCCTAACAACAGGCCTCGTACATTAATATTCCTTCTAACTAACCCATAGAAGGGAGGGAGCCTTAGGAGCCTCGACGTAAAGTTCTCCAGCAATTTGGGCGTAACGCGGTTCGTCGCTCATACTCGTGCTCATATCTCGAGCGCTCTTTTCCCTAATCGCCGCGAACAATGCTCACTTGAGTTGAATTCCGGGTTTCGCAGCCGGTCGACTCGAGGACGAGAGGTGCAAAAGCTGCAAACGTGTAAGTAATTGCCAAATAGGTAATCACAATCAGTAAATAAGAAACAAGTAACTACAACCATCCGGGACATAAGAATTACGCTTAAAAAAACGAATAGAAGAAGAAGAAGATTGATTTATTTGCCAACATGAACAATACAGGATAGGCACACAGAATACAAATAAACAATAAACTAATAAAGAATGTGTTTGCCAGTCCCTTGCACTGTGTGGCAAAAGGATCAGGCTCAGCTTATGCTGCGCTTGCTCAGAAGCTGCTGCTCAGCCCGTTGACTCAGGCTACTACATAGCAATTACATCAACGTTTGTTGAAAACATTTTATAACACCCTTGTAAATATTTTGTATTCTAACAATATTATGAATACAAAAGCATGAAAGTGAGATGTTTTGTATGTATTGCATGTCGGTAGCAATTTTTTTATTTCGTGTAGGTATTTTATTTTTGTTCTTCGTCCTAGACGTGGATAAGTGCACCACTTGCTTGAATTTATTTATTTGTTCTGTGTGTGTTTTATTTTGTGTGCGTACATTTGTGTGTGTTTTAGACTAATTTAAAAAACTACCTCAATCACAAAATCTTTATCGTTTAGCCAAGAGACGCAAAATTTTGCTCGGATACAAATATTCTTCATGCAACTATCTATAATAAAGGTCACAATGTTATTTCCAGAACTCCTAAAGCAGTTTAGTTATTCTTCGGTTTAACTCAACTGCCAATTCTAATCTTTCACACAAACGAAACCGTGGGTAAAACCTAGTGCTTAAATATGGCAACAATTTCTTATGTCAAAATTTTGTTAACACCTTTTACTTTTTCCTACTTTTACGCTGAACTCTAAATTGCTTGTAATACATCAACGTATCCTTCGGATAACATCGGCCCGGCTCGGCCGCCGTCGGATATTGAATAGCCTCAGTCGAGTCACGCGCACGTACGTGATAAACAGCTAAAGGGCAGCCGGATTAGCGGATGAGCGCGTGCAAACAAACGGAGTAGGTGCATGGGATTTTCTATTTAAAAAAAGGCGACACTTTATGAATGAAAGCAACTGATCACACAGCGGTATCACGTGTTTTGTTTTGTATTGATCATCAGCCTATGTGCTGGATATTAGGCCTCTCCCAACAAGTGATGCGAGAGAACATATATCTCGTTGAGTTTCTTGCCGGATTCTTCTCAGCAGAGGTTTTCCGAACCGGTGGTAGATTTTTTTTGACATTCATAAGTGCTTGTTATAGCCTAAATTGGATAAAGATATTTTGACTTTGACTTTGACTATGACATGCTCAGAATAAGCTGGACCGCTCATCGGACTAAAAACCCAAAGATTTAAACATTAAACAAAAACTGTCATCGCTTACTGTGCAATTGCGAATTCTACGGTTCTTTGGCACGTTACCCGCAAATAGGATACAATGGAGCGGTGAATTAGGACAGAGTTGAGCAAGAAACCACGTGGTCGATCACCAACCCGATGGACGGATATTATCAAATCTGTCACCAAGATCCAATAGAGACTGATGGAGAAGGATGGCATGGGCAGCCACCACAGTGATTGGCAATCCCTCATCACCACGACCACTTTGTCAATAGTGTTTGATTTGAAAGAGAATGAGCGCCATCGCGCCTTATCCACGGTTCGCATCCAGCTCCTACCGGCAGCCTCTTGCAGATTGTCAGTCCACCAGGCCGGAGGGTGTCCTACACTACATTTGTCGAAACTCGGTCACTGCATAATACACTATAACAATTTATTTCCATAACTAGCTTTTGCTTGCGGCTTCGTCCGCGTGAGATTTGGTTACCGCGCGCTGTTCCCTCGGGAACTGTCCATTTTTCCGGGGTAAAAAGTAGCTTACGTCACTCTTTGGCCCATAAACTATGTCTTTGCCAAAAATCAAAGACGGACAAACATACAAACACATACACTTTCGCATTTGTAATATTAGTATGGATATGCAAATACACATCCATATCACCAAAACAAAGTCAAAGTCAAAATATGTTTATTAAATTTAGGCTATAACAAGCACTTATGAATGTCAAAAAAAATCTACCACCGGTTCGGAAAAACCTCTGTTGAGAAGAATCCGGCAAGAAACCAATTTAAACAGATTTACAAACTACCTACATAATACGCTAAGTTACTTGTTTTAACCCCCAATCCCCACCGAGGCGTTAACAAAAAACGCCATTCTCCAACCTCTAACCATATAAACTATACAGCAGCATAATCAATCTGCACACAATGTCCCTTTGTCGCGCTGAGGGCCATCAACTCTAACGGTCCTTCATATAAAAGAAACGAGGGCCCTCAGGTGAAAGTGACTAGTTAGGGCTTGTACATCGATGATCTGGTGACGCGGCTTTGTTTAGGCACTTGTTAGCATTTTTCTGACGCTACGTTGCCTCAGAACAAATAAAAATAAGGACAAAGTTCTGTGAACAATAAAGTAAGGACTTTTCTTGCGCGTTTGGGTAGGTATAGTTTTTAACCTCCGACGCAAAAGAGGGGTGTTATATTATAAGTTTGACCGCTATGTGTGTCTGTCTGTCTGTGGCACCGTAGCTCATCAACGGGTGGACCGATTTGAATGCGTTTTTTTTTTAAATTTGAAATTAGGGTTTCTAGCGATGGTTCTTAGACATCGCTTCGCGTTTTGACTCAACTCTAACCTAACCTATATTTTTCCAAGTTTCCGACACAAACAGGTTAGGACCATTTGCTTATTAGACTACTTGGTAATTAGACCAGCTGCTTTTTAGACAAAGTGATGTCTAGGTACATTATACCGGTACATCCGACCGATTTGACAACCAGAGGCCGACGAAGCTACAAGCTACAATTTACAAGCGGTAGTCTCTTTTCAATGCATACTGTTAAACAAAGACTAACTTGTACTTGACAAATTGTAACTTGTAGCTTGGTGAATTAGGGCACTGAATACCCTAGTGGCTGAAGAACCTATGTGAAGCTGAAGATATTTTGTATAAAAAAATATTAATGTTTTTTCTCTAATCTTTGGTATTTGATACGTGATATCTTAATGATATCAACAAGTGTCTCATAATATTTATTTATTATGTTAATCGCCAAAATATGTTTTTAGGTTGAATCATGACCGAAAGGTGGCCGAGACTCTACAAACATGTGAATAGCTTAATAAAGCATATCGGAAAAAGATTACCCACTTGAACTAGTTATTTGTGTCACAAGGGAGCAAAATGGTGTATTTACGGCAAGGGCGTACATTGAATCCAGAATGTAGCAAAGGATTCTGCAATAGAATCCTGAGCATAGCGAGGGATTCTAAAGTAGAATCTTGAGCGTAATGAGGGATTCAAGTGTTAACGCCCAAGATGAAAATAATTTTGCTCCCAAGTGGCTCATACAACTTTTCACACTTTTTATTATAGAACAACCATCATAAAAAATGGCGTGGTTTTACAATTATCAACTTCAAAAAATGGCCTTGAACAGAAAAGTTGCACTTTGCTCCCTCTCGTCAGGGAGGAAAAGTTACTTTTCTGAAGGGGAGGTGTGAAAAAAATATTATCCTTTAATTTCTAATCCCTCGGTTATTTTTCCAGTAAAAACATCAAAAAGAGCGAATAAATTGTAATCCGGACCTTTTTGCAAAACGAAAGAAATGATTATAAAACGCTTACACTAACCGTAAATTAGAAACGGGGTCGTATTGATTTGTTGTTAACCTATTAAATATTGCGAACTTAATTTTCCGGGCGAGTGGGGGCAAGTTGGACGTCCCGGCGGCGGAGGACTCGATAAATTCCGTTTTTAAAGGTTCTGTTTGTCGTTTGTGTCGGTATTAAATTAAAAACGTGTTTTTGCTGTGGGGCTACAGATTTGGTTATTGGAACAAGATTGGAAGATATCTGGGGGTTGAAAAGGTTTACCTAGTTGAATTAATTCATTGCTGGAGCAGTGGTTTATAAAACGATATTGATTAATACTGTATGTTATTATTTAATTTAAATATTATGTAACTTTATAATTACATGTTATAATGATAGCAAAATGCAATTTAAAAGGTTAGACATTTATAATGGCTTCTTCTTTGTTGTTATATATTTTTTTACGTTCAATCAATTGCCCACGACTTCTACTGCGAAGAATTCGTTTATAACGCGCATTTGGAAACAACTAATTTTTTAGGATAAAAGGTATCCTAAAGGTATTTTGGTCATTTGAGTGGCTAAGGTATTAAGGTAGAACAGACAAAATTACTTTTGCACTTGTAATACTAGTTAGGATTACTTACTAATCGACTTTAGACGACTTATCCTCATAACGCATGTTAAGCTCAAAAGATTACTCTAAATTTAATCGTGTTAAGATAATTTATTTGAGCATTTTTGGGCATATTTCCTTGAGGGAAAGTTAATTAGGCAGAACGAGGCGCGGCAGTTGGCGCTTATGACCCTCGCCATGCACTGTTTTACATAATATCCGTCGGATTTTTAAAACAAAAACTTTATGGGCGGCTGAAAAGATTAAAGCTTTGTAATCGCGCGAACCGGGCCTCTGGCCGCGTTTCATTAGAGATATACTGTTATTTTGATCTATAGGGCTAAAGGGTATTTCGGGCTGAATATTCGGGCGTTTGTACCGCCGTCATTGTTCTCAACACTTTTTTAATCAGATTTCTTAAGAAATAGGTACAACAAACATCAACATGTGTCAACATTCATCAATATGTGTCGGATGTTGATGTTTTTTGTACATATTACTTATGAAATCTGATTAAAAAAGTGTTGAGAACAATGACGGCGGTACAAACGCTCGAATATTCGCCCTTCGACGGATGCGGCAAAATGTTTTTAAAATATTATTTCTCTGTGTTAGCTGAGTTTTTATATATTTGTACTGTCATGTTAATTCTTCGATACATATAATCATTTTTATCTTCAACTTCCTTGCAATGTAAATGTCTATAAATACTAGTGCTAAAAGAGCCCCTTTCTTAAACAAAATGTACGCAGGTGGAATAATCTTAAATGGATTCTAATAAACATTAAAAATTAAGAAAGAAAGAAAGGTTTATTTTGGCTCCATAAGTACAACCAAAAACTTAGACTAAAACTAGCATTAAAACTATGTTACTTGGTGACACCACAGGATACTAAAAAGGGTCTCCACTCAGCATGTGTTGCCGCACATTATGTGCAAAAACGCTGGTTTTCTGTGGAGTCCAAAATTCAAGACTTTCAGACTTCCCTTATTAGGTGTGCTGAGCTACCTTCACACCAAATTTAAAGTTTCTAGGACAACTGGAAGTACCCTTAGGTTTTTCGGATACGGCAATTTTTCTGGAAACACCTTTTTATTGACTGTATCTCTTGATTACGTTGACTTGTAAGATTGATTTAGCTGCTTCAAGGGGCAGCAGACCAGATTGTTTGATATTAATTTCAGCTTGATATTTCACGTGTCCCGGTGCGGATTGGGAACTTCACACACACCATTGAATTGCTTCGCAGGTTTGTGCAGGTTTCCTCACGATGTTTTCCTTCACCGCAAAGCTCGTGGTAAATTTCAAATGTAATTCCGCACATGAATTTCGAAAAACTCAGAGGTGCGAACCCACGACCCTCAGCTTGAGAGGCGATAGGTCAAACCACTATGCCACCACGGCTTTTTTTTTTGGCGTGGGAACTATGGCCCAAGCCCTCTTGTTCTGAGAGGAGGCCTGTGCCCAGCAGTGGGACGTATATAGGCTGGGATGATGATGATGATGATTTCACGTGTTCCTGAAAAAAATAATTTAATGGATTAACAGACAGAGACGGATGGACAGCACAGCAAATTGATCCTATAACGGTTTCGTTTTTTTCCTTTTGAGGTATGAAATCCTTATATTGTGCAAGATAATTAGTCTTCTTAAAATTAAAATGGAAATTAGATATTTATTCTTGAACCGTTTAAATGTCTAGACGCGGATGGTTATTCAAAGAACTCCATTAATTATAACGGGTGCGATAAAAAATGCACTCGCGCTTTGGTACAAGGCTTAAACTACGAGCGGGTAACTATTAAAAAGAAAATTAAAACCAGATTGTACAAGTAGGATGAATATTGCTATAGTACACAGACTGCGAACTGGACATGTTCCTTTTAATAGGTTTGGATACCTGATGAAGAATATTGATTTACCAAAATGCGGTACGTTAGAAGATGTTTGACATTTTTTGGCGCAATGTATTCGGCGTTGTGCTGCAAGGGTCGCGTTGGTTGCAGCAGTCTAACTGAGCATGTTTGTGGGTATAGTTCACCTAGCTTCAGACATGTCGTTGGTACTGTTCCAGTTTGCTGATATGACAAGGATAAGGAAGATTAAAGAATAAAGTTAGGTTACCTTTTTTTTTACCAGTTAATGTTTTGCCCTATTAGCCCTAAGTGAATTTTATCTGAATTAGTAAATATCTAGATATAATAATGCAGCTTCAAAACGTATTATTTCAGGGGAACATATTTAAAAACGGTAATTTTTCTGATTTAATGTGAATACAAATAGTCATTATTTCTTACGCATGAAATTCATTTTTTGACTATATTCAGGATGGAAAGTTTTCTTAGTTGATTGATATAGGTACCTAATTCAAATTTGCATTTCGGCATTAGTATTGCTGACTTTTCATTTGTACTCCATGACAGTAGATAAAACAGAATTGGTATGTTTGTGGCCGACCTCGTGGCATCCCGTGTCTTGGACCAACGCCATCCGTTCCGGCCATCGGTGACTAGGGAAATCAGAGTCCAACCGCGATATTATTCATGGCGGCGGATCCATTATGGCGCACTGTCACCTTTATCACCTTATTAAGACCACTTTTTTCATTAGCAACTGTTACGAGACAAAGTTTTGGAAGCAATTTGAAGTTGTTGTTGTTTGTGACGATTACGTGTAGAGAGCTCGCCGAGTTACTGTTGGATATCCTGCTAATATTTGAAATGCGATTGCGAGAGTTTGGGTGAGTCCGAGAATGCAAGTGATGGGTTGCAGTTCATCTTTTAAGATTGTTTTTTGGAGTCTTTTTGTATTTTTTATTTGAACTCCAAATTTTGTTACTTTTACGGTCATTCCGTAAAATAGTTCCAATGGAGTGCTGAAAGTTTCTCGTTGAGGGCTAAAGCATAGATGTCGCTAGTGCCGCTGCTTAAGTGACTAAATAAGAAACAAAACAAGCTGAGATATGTGGTGCATAAGATAAATTTGTGTCTGTACTCCTGTCTAGTGGTGGTGTAGCGGTATAGCACGCAGCACGGAATGCCGAGGACCTGGGTTCGATTCCCAGCGCTGGTCTCTTTTTCTGGTTTTATTGTGCATCTTTGTTTTAGTTTGTATTTTCGATGGGGGGCTTTTGATCTACAGTGGACGTCTTTACGTCTTTTGGCTCATGATGTTATTATGTATTTGTTGCACTAACTACTATGAAACGCCTGGATGGATTGATACAAATGTAAATATTTTAATAATAAACACAATTTATACAAAAGAAATATCTAACAGACCTAAACTAGGCTGAGCCTGTATCTTGGGCGTCTCAAATGCGATATAACTAAAAAAATAAGAGATGTCTGAAATTAAACTGCGTTAAATACTCTTCTTTTGGATAGCAATAACTTAACAAAAAATAGTACCTAACTAATAGTGCTTATACCTAATTATGTTTGAATTTGAATTAAATTTGAATACTTTTTATCTCGATATTTCTTTGGGATTGAAATAAAATTATTTTCTATTGAAATCAGATTTATGTTTTTTTTTGTTACATACACATTTATTCTTGTTTCTTCGTAGCTTGGCATACCAAGCCCGTTTTTGTTCGAGGCCGTACAACGAATGTACAAAATTATGCAAACTAGCCACCATTCGCGCGGAAATCTTTGCAATGCCTCACAACACCGCCTTATCAGCCCATACGGTTTAACCCTACACAAGACAGTATTAGGTACTTTTCGTATCAAGAACATTTGATCTCAAAACATCAATGAATACAATTGATTTTTAAGTGGCACTCTTTACCAGCCCGGATTTTACCGACATGGAAATACCGACCCTGTTTTTTGTGTACGTGTAACATAATAGTAACGCGTGTCATGAAATATCAAATGACTCCCGACCTGATAAATACCGATCAGAATTATCTGATCATAACCCCCCCATTAGGGTGAAACTCATGGTTCTCTTAGGACTTTAGGAATTTTTAATAATTATGATGTAACTAAAAATTTATGCTTTTTGCAATTTTTCCTTTATCTGTGCGTAGACGTAGACGTTACTTCGTACCAAATTTCAAGATTCTGAGTTCACGGTAAGTACCCTATAGGTTTTAAATCCCTTGCGAGTGTCCAAAATTTGCAGCATAAACGGCTGTATCTTTTGATTGCGTTAGCTTAGAAGTTTATTTTTTTCACAGCTCCAAGGGCCAGTAGACTTGAGTATTTGATATGAATTTCAGCTTTATACTTTCACGCTTTCCTGAGAAAAAGGGTCTTGACAAACAGACAGACGGACAACAAAGTGATCCTAATATAAGGGTTTCGTTTTTTCCTCTTGAGGTACGGAACCCTAAAAACTCGTTTGTTCTATGGGAGCCCCCCTAAATATTTAATTATTTATTTTTAATGTGAATATTTTATGAATATTTCAAGCGGCTACCTGTCGCCGTTATTAATATCGAGCAAAAAACGCCAAAAAATCACGTTTGTTGTACGGGAGCCCCCCTTAAATATTCATTTTACTCTGTTTTTCGTATTTTTTGTAATAGCGGCATAATCTGTAAAATTTCACTTATCTAGTTATCACGGTTCATGAGATACAGCCTGGTGACAGACGGACAGACAGCAGAGTCTTAGTAATAGGGTCTCGTTTTTACCCTTTGGGTACGGAACCCTAAAAAGATGATAATCTGAGTTCTATGTATCAAATAAAATGTTTAAAATGTCAAACGGGCTGACTCGCTTCCTACCTCGGATTCTAACGTGTGATAGAAAAAAGTGGTGATACTGATTGTGATTCTAACTGAGGTCGACTCTCTCCTCTGGCCATTGACAAACGACACTACTGCTCCAACAGCCTCGTCCTTATCCCCAGAATCCCGTGAAGCGTCACTAGCTAATTAATTAGGTCACGAGTCGTGACGCCGTGACGGGCGCGGCCTAATGACGCCCGCGTCATGCAGCGCCGATCGATGTCGCGTCAGTTGCAGGCTGATTCCCCGCTATCCTAAACTGCTGATGCAGAAATAATTAGTTGCTCAACTGATTATACTGTGCTGAGAACGTCCAATATACCGCTGTGCGATGTATAATGTTTCTGTCATCTAGTGAACGAGACTTATAATTATAGTTTGTTTATTTACAAGTATGTTGCTGTGCTTCTATTTATAATTTACAATAAATACAATGATTCTGTATTCCGCAATGTCTTTTCGTCCAAAATCGCTCAGTGATTTGAGACGAAAGTCTTTAACCAATGTGTGTTGCCAGTGGTGACATTTGGATCCGAGACGTGGTGTTTCACTATAGGTCTTATAAATAGGCTCAGAATTGCTCAGCGAGCTATGGAGAGAGCTATGCTTGGGGTTTCTCTACGGGATCGAATCAGAAATGAGGAGATATGTAGAAGAACCAGGGTCACCGACATAGCTAAGCAAATTAGCTCGTTGAAGTAGCAATGGGCAGGCCACCGACGAGATTGACAGATGACCTGGTTCAAGTCGCGGGTTCACGGTGGATGCAAGCTGCTTCCAACCGAGGCAACTGGAGGTCTATGGGGGAGGCCTATGTCCAACAGTGGACGTCCTATGGCTGATATGATGATGATGACAATGATTCTGTATTCAACACCACAATATTATAGTAAGCAGTACTTACAGAAAAAGGTAAAAAAGTAGATCAAGATAATTTACCTCAGAGGATGCAGGCCGCTTCGAATCGAAGCAATTGAGGCCTCCCCCATTATTAAGGTTGGAAGTGGCTTGCATCCACCGCAAACCTGCGGTTTTAACTAGGTCATTTGCCCATCTCGATGGTGGAGGTTCCACGCCACGCGTGCTGATCCGCGATCTCCATTCGAAAACTTTTCGGCCTCAACGGCTATCTGGTTTGCGTGCTATATGACCTGCATTGCTACTTAGGTTTAGGTTATATTTAAAGAAATCTATTATCCTAAAAGACATGGTCGCCACTTCCGCGATAACATCATTTAACTTAGAACAAAATGATGGATGTTCGTTTCCGTATTTATTGTACATAAGTATTTAAGTAATAAATCTCACAAACAATCAGAAACAGATAAGTGTAGCTAACGTTAACACTTCACGCATTTGTAGATAGCGATTTGAGATGACGTATCGGCAGTGGTATGTTTTGCTAACTGTTGTTTTTATGCGTGAAATGAACTTACATTTTGGATATGCGAGGGTATATTATTATACGACTTCAACGACCTAACGGATCTCCTCATTTTTGATTCGATTCCAATTACTGGCACTTGAGGTATCCCATCTTAGGCCTCTAGGTTGGCAACGCATCTGCAATACCCCTGGTGTTGCAGATGTTTATGAGCGGTGGTGATCTCTTACCATCAGGAGACCCACTTGCTCGTTTGCCATCCAGTTAAATAAAAAATAAAAAAAAATAATAAAGAGAAACCCCACGCGAGCATAACCCTATCCATAGCTCGCTGAAGTGACCTGTTTTGTTGGTCGGCAGTGATGGACGTGGAATGGGACGTGCGCGTGCAGGCGACGTTCGGCGCGGCGGGCGGCGCGGCGGCGCTCCGCTGCGTGCCGGCGGCGGCGGCGCGCGCGCACGTCTCCGTGGCGCGCTGGCTGCGCGACGGCGCGCCGCTCTCGCACGCCACGGCTGAGGCAGGTCGGTACACCCAGCTGTATGATCGAGGAAACTGAATCGCGTTCAACAGGGTTACTACGAAACTCGAGAGTCGAAGTTCGTGTCGTGCTGCGGTCCCTCTGGCACTTATACTATTTAATGCGAGAGTTAGAGGGATCGCACGATACGAACTTCGAGTTTCGCAGTAGCCCTGCAGGGTGGAACCTTCGTGCTACTGATGTCATATTGATATCCTATACGTTTGCCAAAGAAATCATAGCGAAATCAAAGGTTCCACCGTGGTCTGTCATTCAGATTCCTCGACTGTACTTACGGAATAGAAAAAAGAAGAGGACTTGTCATTCTTCGGGAATTTTATCGAAACCAATGCCGACGGAAATGGTCACAAATTGCGCATAGCAGACACGCTTTGGAATCATGACGATTATTGATCGTAGCATTTATTCGAAAAAATATTGTCTGTTGAACCTGTAGCATAATTCGAACTTGACAACAACGGTAAATCCTACCTAGGTATGTAGATAGCTGGACATCTGGAATAACGCAAAGGCTACTTTTTATATTCCAAATCTAGAAATTCAACCGCTGGATTCAGTCTGGTAGTCAGTTGTTCTTAACACAAACTCAATGAAGACCACGAAATAAATTTTGGAATTCCCAGGGAAATTTTATAAAATCCCGGAATTTCAATTGTACCAGATCGAATAGCTTACGCGTGCGAAGCCGCGGGTAAACTCTAGTCGTTGAATAAATTAAATTAGTTGTCTGCATAATACCAAACATGGAAAAAAGGTATAGCATGACCCATTATTTTTCTAATATTTATGTATAAAAAAATACTAACAGCGGAATATAGTATCTCCTCCTTTTTTGGAGTCGATGAAAAATATTATATAAAGAAATATTATCTACACAGTCGACAGATAGGATATTTATGTAGGCAAAATGATAATTAATTGTTTATACCTACATGAGGTTACGTGTATTACTTTAAATATTTGTATCACAATATGCGAGGTATTTCCTCAACCGTACATAAATCTACTTTTGTTTGCTGCCAAAACCCAATTTCCCTCCAAAACACTCTTTAGACGAACCAAAACAAACGTTTCGATTATAATAAAATTATAATAGAATATTCCAATGTTTAGTAAAACTGAAATTTGAAAGGCTCGCCCGGCAATTCAATTTACATTTGTTATCGAATTATTTCGGAGAAGTTTGCCTCCAATTCCATCGAATTACGACTGTATAAGGGAATCGCAATATTGAAGGCTGGACACTACTATAATATTTTTTAACTAATACTTTTCAACTGTTAAAATTTGACTTTTCTTCTGTATTTTGGAAGTGTGGTCATGGTCGCCAGTCTAACTCTTACCACTAGAGCCTCTAGAGCACCTCGGCTTTTTTTAAAGGCTCAAAGAATGTATGACGATACAAATGTAGTTATGTTTAATACCAGAAGCGTAAAGTAGGTATTAAAAAAGTTATATCTGTTTTGAAAAAAAAAATACCTAGTTGAGTATTTTACCGGATTCTGCTCAACAGATTGTTATTCAAAATTGCTTCTTACAGCCTAAATTAAATAAGAATGTTTCGCAGTTGATTTACCCGATTTTCAGAAATACTAGCGCTCTAAATCAAAAAGGTACTTAAGGAATTAGTACCTAATATATCCTCTTCACTTGACTGACTAGTTTGGCTGTTAGTAAACCGATTAGTTAACCAGACCCCAGTCGTGAAATAGTTAACTGCAGACGCATACACCCTCACGCTTGACTGGCGGGCGTTGCAGCAACTGCTTTAGCCGCTCGCTGCGGAAACTGTCTCGAATTGCAATAATAAGGAAAGTTTAGAACTAATCACCGATACCGTATCAGTCGATCCAAAAGCATGAATGAATGAGACTTTGTATAGCTACCATCTCGGCCTATATACGTCCCACCGGGGCACAGGCTTCCTCTCAGAATGTGAGGGGGTCCAAATGCTGTTTGGGAAATTCACACATCATTGAATTTCTTCGCCGATTTGTGCAAGTTTCCTCGCGATCTTTCATCGTAAAGCTAGTGATAAGTTTCTAATGTTATTTCGTCCATATATTCAGAATTAATCAGATGTGCGTGCCTGGGCTCGAACCCCACGACCCCTCTTCTTCTTCCCATTTTTATTTTCCATTATAACCTCCCTCATATCCTCTTCCTACTAATCCTATTTTTCCTACCTTTATTATACCTGAACTAGTTTTTACCCGCGGCTTCGCACACGTAAATCAATCCAGCAGCCAAATTGAAATTTCGGGATTTTAAAAAATTCCCGTGGGAATTCCCGAAAATTAAATCTTGGTTTTCATTGACGTTACTATACTACATTAAAAACAATCATGTCAAATTTCATGACTCTTAAGCCCAGCGGTCGTTGTTTTGAGATTTTATCCCTATCCCGTGGGAATATCGGAAAAAAGTAGCCTATGTTTTATTCCAGATGTCTAGCTATCTACATTTTTCATAAATATACTCACTCATTCACTCAAAAACTTTCGCATTTATAATATTAAGTAGCATGTGAAAGTTTGTGTGTGTGTGTGTGTGTGTGTGTGTGTGTGTTTGTGTGTGTGTGGCTACTTTTTATCTCAAAATTTCCTCGGGATAGGGATAAAATCTTGAAATAACTACCGTTGGGCTTATAATCACGAAATTTGGTATAATGGCTTTTAATTAAATGTCAATTAAAACCAACTTGTAATTTTTGGGAATTCCCACGGGACTTTTTTATAATCCCGGGATTTCAATCCAACTGCTGTATCTCATTTTGCGCGTGCGAAGCCGCGAGTAAACTCAAGTAACAAATAGAATTATCTAACAAATTAGAGTTAATTTTTGAAGTCCCGTATGTCAAAAAAAAAACAGAACCTGTATTGGTTTGATCCTGAATTTGTTGTTCGTCTATCAAGATTATTTTTCTCATGAACTTTACTTTTTATTCAAGCGGAAATCAATATTAAATACTCAGGTCAGATACAGAGCACTACAACAACTGCTTTAGCTTTCGTAAAGCGAGTCAGATTCATTCTCAAGTTGATCGGATCGCCGTTAAGTTATTCTTTTAACAGCTCTTTCCTGGAGACCTGCCAAGTCCTGCACAGTTCAAGACGCGATCGCTATAGCTGTGTCTAATCATTCACTTCAACTCTCGTGGCACTACCTATACCTACCTATTTAATCTGCTTCAGGGTTGTTATGGATATAACATTTCAGATCAGGATATAGATACGGATATATGTCAAACATAGGTAATACCGGTTTAGGTTACAGTTACGGATGTTAAATTATTATAGTTTCGGTTTCGGATACGGATATTGGATTTTCAAGGAAGTGTAAAAGTAAAATACAACGAGTACTGCCTTTTCGCAACGTAACGTTTGGCAACCTGTTTCATTTCGCAACTTTTCATTTCGCAAACTCTAAAACTGTAAATATTTCAGGTTTTATTTCAGGGCCATCGTGTAGAACCCTTACAGTTTCAGAAATATTAAACAGTTGGGAAATGAAAAGTTGCGAAATGAAACAGGTTGCCAAACGTTATTCGCCGAAACATTAGTAAACCAAAATACAAAAAGGAATGCCTACAAACTAAGGCTTAAACACCTACTCGTATAATTTTTGTTTTTTTTATTGTTTTTTTTTATTTATTTTTCTTTTGTACAATAAATAGTTTGCTTTCTAATAGGAATAAGATGACTTGACTTTAATTTTATTGTAATAGTTACGAGTTGTAAATTACGACTTAGCAATAGAAAAACAATAAACAATAGATGCAGAAGACGCGCGCGGCTGTTCTGTCGGCTTGGCGGGGCAAAAACGAAAACCGTCACAACATGTCGCATTTTGACTCCGCCCCTATCCGAAACTATCCGAAATTTTTATATCGTATTCGGTTACGGTTACGGATAGTTTTTTATTTCGGATATCCGATAGTTTCGGTTACGGATACGGAGCTCCATAACATCCCTGATCTGCTTCAAAATACTAGTAGGTAACAGTAAAAAAATGTGCTAACTCACCAAAGCATCTGAAATGAAATTCCGACGCGAGACTCAAGATTATTGTCGGCGAACGGCCAGCGGCAAGGGTGGGGTTCACTTTACGCCAAGCTAAGACTCTGTCCCCGCCAGAAACAAGCGATTTCTTTATGAGTTCTAATTCTCTCGAGAAATTCGATTAAACGTTTAATTTCGGGGACGTTTCCTTTCTTTTTCTATTACTCGACACTTAATGAGTAATTAGAAATGTTCAATTTCAATTTGTTTCCTTTGTTGGCGAGGAATTGGCCGAGTTTTATTTACACGCCTTGGAAATTGCTTTTGTTCCGCTCAAAATTGCATGGCTATTTATAAGCACTACCTCTACAATCGAATTATACTGAGGTGTTCTCGGAAAATACTTACAATTGGCTTATTAATACACTATTTATAGTATCCGCTTTGAATTGTACCAATACGTGTGTGTACTACTTAGAAAAAAAAATTTAAAAGAATTTTGTTTTTTAGACATTTATTTACATTTTATCGTTTCATAGAATAATCAATACGCAAAACGCTTACTTTGAAGAAATTTGAATCAGTGATTTTTGTTAAAAATAAATTTATTTTTTATGTGTTCATATCATAGAATAACAAATCAAAATAATTCTTTATTCTCATATTATTTAGTTAATTAAAAAATATTACCATTCAGTTCGTTTTCTGGTGTTCTCGCAGTTCTAACATAACCTAATTTACCCTACCGACCGATCGTCTACCACCCTAAAGTTGATAGTCGTTTGCACGTCATAAAACAATAATGCCAATGGACGTGTCTGTCAACTTAAAAGTACGACCTAAGCGACATATTCATTTGATAGGAACTTGTTTATAAATTGATAGACCACTTATTTGGCTGATGCATGGTACCAAAACTCGTTAGATATTATCGCATCCAAATGAAGCTTAACTAAGCAACTTGAAATCCCTGACATGATTTATATCTGCTTACGAGCTTAATCCAGTTTGAATAATTATCAATAAGATACACACAGGTGTGTCGTGTAGCAAGACAATTGGATACATGGCTTATCTATGTGTGTGCTGTCTTAATTAATAGGCCTTACAGGGTTGTCACGCTCCGCTGGTTTCCTGATAAGCTGTAAAATGCTGCTTGTTAACTGAGAATTAGTGGCTCTGTGGCATTGACATTCTATGTACAGTCACCAGCATTAATATCTACCACAGCGGAGCGTGCAAAAATATGTGACACGTCCTTCCGGCCCTAGAAATAGAGTCGTATCAGATATTTATGCACGCGTGTTGTGTCAGATATTGGTGCTGGTGACTGTACTAGACCACTAATAGACTGTATGTTTCTTACATTAAAACGGCGCACAAAAAAATCAACTGCTAAGATTAGACTTTACTGCAGTCCTGACCTTTAGCACGGTTGTTTTTGATACAAGGAAATTACGATGCTATTTTTGCGAATTCCTAAGGGAGTTTATTAGAATCCCGGAATGTCAATTCAACCACCGGATTGCCGGTGGATTACGCGCGCGAAGCCACGGGTAAAGTCTAGTGTGTTTTTTTATTTCAGTTAACTTCGGCAGACAGCTCAGTTCAATGGTATGAACTAATATTTTTTTTCGAGAATGACAATATTTTTTTATGCATATAATAGCTTCATAATCATTGTTCATAGTTAAATTGTAAAATAAACAAATTTGACAACTGATATTTACGTGATATGCCTATATGAGAAACATCAAAAAACAATTTAAACTTTATTTTGCTAAGGGGCTGTTTCACCATCCATTGATTAGTGTTAATTGTCGGTTAAATGTGATGCCGTCTCTATTTGTTTTGTTCGAATAGACGGAGACGGCATCACATTTAGCCGTCAGTTAAGACTAATCAATGGATGGTGAAACAGCCCCTAAATGTTGTGTGTGTGCATTAGTTATCGACGTTAAAAAAAATTCTTAAATTAAGCACCTTTACGCCGTTTTACTGCTAATAACATCTTTATTATCTTAACTCTTAATTTTCTTTAAAACGCGAAGAGTTAAGCCACTAAGTGTCTTAGAGAAATTAACTTAATTTGGCCTGTAGATTGTACCCTTAAAGTTAACGTAACCAAAAATGACACGGTATAGATAAATACGTGTTTGTCCTGAAAGCAAAGTTATGTCTTAGCACCCCCAGGAGGTACACCCTAGGAGGTGGGACGAATTAATAATAGTGATAACACTGACGAGGGTACAGTTTCAATTGGGCCCGCATTAAAATCATCGGACTGGATGTTCGCCCGTTATTGAGTTACGAGTCTCGCCTTTGCAAATAGCGTTGTTTGCGGGACAAATGTTTGTCGAAGATAATTGTCATAGTCATAGGCTGTTTAGACGTTACGTTGTGTGTAGCGATTACAAAACAAATTGTTGGGTATTACATCCTACTAATATTGTAGATAATAATAAAACAGGATGATTTGAAAAACGTGAGCAGAGCCAACCCTACACTCTCAAGTAATTAGATCGTTCACAATCATAATCGAGTAAAACTCGCACACTTTTATTATTAAAGTTGCGAAGTGACCATACACTTAGTAAATCCGGTATGATATTCGGTATACAGGACCTTCCCCAGGACTCAAACGTTCTGTATACATAGCATAGTTTTCATCCCAGAAAATTGCAAAGTTCCCGCGGAATAATAATAAACGAATTTTACGCGGACGGAGTCACGGGTAACGTCTAGTAATATTATAATGCGAAAGTATGTAAGTCTGTTTGTTAGTTACTTCATCACGTCTAAACTGTTGAACCGATTTTGATGAAATCCGGCAGGTATACAGATAATTTGAGTCCCGAGAAAGGATAGGTAGTTTTTATCCCGAAAAATTACACAATTCCCGCGACTAACGGCTTAACGACTAGTAATTTAATAATGAAAAATAATAACAAGTACGAAGTTAAATATGATAGCTAACTTTATACAAGGAATGTGTTTCATGCAGTTCCTCCACTTTCACACTGTAAGAACACACACAAATTACATAAAACCCGACTATCACCACCATCACACTACATTGACGCGTTTCAAACTCAAATTCAGAGCAACCTAGCTGTTCACCATGCTACTAGATGCTAGACCTAGACGTCAGATGTGAGTTTAATACTAGAATGCCTTAACTAACTGAATCACGTCCAAATTACCGCAGTGTTTGAAGTCAAAAGTCTTTGCCCAGTGTGTGTTGCCAGTGATGGCATACGGATCTGAGACGTGGGCGTTAACGGTGGGCCTCATGAGGAAGCTCAATGTCACTCAGAGGGCTATGATGGAGATGTCTATGCTCGGGGTTTCTCTGCGTGATAGAATCAGAATTGATGATATCCGCAGTAGAACTAAGGTTACCGACTTACCGACATAGCTCGACGAATTGTGAAACTGAAGTGGCAGTGGGCGGGGCACATTGCTCGCATTACTGATGGGCCATGGGGTCAAAACGTTCTCGAATGGCGTCCGCGGACCGGGAGACGAGTTGTCGGTAGGCCTCCAACAATATGGAGCGACCACCTGATTAAGATCGCGGGATCGCGGTGAATGCGGAAAGCACAAGACCGGTCTGAGTGGAGAGCCTTGGGGGAGGCCTGTGTCCAGCAGTGGACATATTTCGGCTGACTGGATGATGATGATGAAGTTCTGCTCCCGTCTCCCAAATCATCAGTATGTTAAGTATTCAATGTATTATTCCAGAGATCCAGCTATCTACTTACCAACGCACGCCCACACACACGTATTCACACACAAAAGAAACATATCACTTCATACACGTACGTACTCACACATCCACACACGGCAAACCCCATTTCTATCACGATAATACCCAAGTAGCATGGCGCAGCTGATTATCAAAATGAAGATCTTAAATCGGCTGACAAACTTCGCAGAACGAGAAAATGAAACTAAAACTTTCAATAAAACTTGGTGGCGTTAATGCAAATTTAATGTCGTTCTGTTGCAACGCGCAGGATATGCATGGAAGGCAGCCTATTTGCAACTGGATTCTTGGAACATTTAGACGGTGCGAGATTTACATATATCTTGCTTCTTATCTTATCTTACTCCAAGGAGTAATAACGGATGAACTTCGACCCACAGGGATCTTTTGTGGTATAACCACTTCTTTGCGCTGAGTCCGCTGTTTTTATCACTTCCCATTATAATGATTTAAATGCGATAGTCTGTAAGTTTTCTTAAATATGCCTTTATTTAACTTGCATTGCAATGTACGAGTATTTGTACTCGTTATGTACCTATGTGCGGGTCAAATCATGCAAGTTGAATTTGACCCTCTTCCAGAAGTCGGAATTGACTTGAAATTTGGCATACTTAAGTAAATCTGGTAACAATACAATAATTTAGTAGTGACATCCTGGTGGTCCAACCAAAATCGTCTCCGCAAGGCGGACCTCCTCAAGGGTTAATGGCATTGACTTTAAAGGTGCGGATGTAAGTCTAGATGACAATACAAAACTAAGTAAGTACAGTCAACAAAATGTAGAGTTAGCAAAAAACCTTGTATCAAAAATGTTTTTTTTTAACACAAACTACACACACACACACACACACACACACACACATTCACACACACACACACACACACACACACACACACACACACACACACACACACGCACATGCACACGCACACGCGTACACACCTGATTAAATAACGCCTGATTTTTTTTTGTTTGTTTGAACAACCTCATCGCGTCAATTCGGTATACAAATAGTTTATATTAAACGAGAAAGTGGGTCTCCTGATGGTATTTAAGATTTTTTTAAGCCAGACATATTTTTTTAAGTGTTTGTTTAGTAAAATAACATAAAATATTAGTCATGGCAAGGCACCCCAATTACGTTATCGAGTATAAGTTCATTATTATCTCCATTAAAAATGTTTATTAGGTCCGCAAACGAACCTGTTTATTAGAAAATAGTCATTTCAATCGACATTAATGAATACTTAGTCCATAACAGCTATTAATTAAAAATATTAGAGCACATCAGTCCCTAACAATTTTTATTGTGACTTTGTTCAAACAACACGTTCCATCATTATGAACTAATATTATAAGTAACTAGTTCAAATTATCATCTGTTTTGTGCAAGTGAGATTCAGAAAAAAAGCTCATTTAAGTACATCGTTCTGAATAATGGATTCGCTACTGTGGAACAACGCATCTACAATAAGCATCGGAGGAGGACCCCCGTTATCTCCTTCCAAGTCGAATACTACACTTTTCTACTGCAATATCATGTGGAACTTATCGACGGTGACCTTGGTGTCACACGCAACCAGCTTGACCTTTGGTGCCATATCTTGGATGCTCGTCAAAGAGTGGGGAAACTTCCAGAACTACGTGTTCTTGAATGTCATTCTCGCTACTTTTTTGGTTACGATCATAGACAACTTCAACCCTGAACAAACTCGAGTTTTTTCCATCATGTTGGTTAACTGGTTGATTGTGTTTTCATTGGTATTTGGAATAGATCTTGATAATCTTGAATATCATAGCACTCGTTATAGATACAAGGTAGTGAATATTTTCGGTTGGTTTTTGACCCTGGCCGAGACTATACTGGTAGACGGGTTCGATTTCTTTTTTTTCTTTATTTACTTCTTCTTATTGATTGCGCTTATTATAATTAACGTTGTTATATTTTTCAAAACACTATTAACTATAGCAAAGTTAGTAAAAGCAAAAAAATATTCCGTGGTATGTAAAATACTTTTGATAGCTAATATTAATTTGTTGTTGTCAGGCATGTTGCTCATTATGTTTTCTGATTGTTTACTCGACATTGGAGACGGCATGTATCCGTATTACACAATGAAATGTTCGTGTTTGTTATTTGATATATTAAACTGCATGTTTTTTGTAATTAACTTGGTGTTCTTATCGATGAAAAGTCATAGAAAGCTATGGAGAGAGTATCTAGTACAGAATAACGCACGGGAAAATTGAGTTACTTAGTACGCTTGGTACCTACCTAATTAATAAAAAAGTGCTATATTTGAGGAAAAAATCGTAACAAGTGCACAAATGGTATAATTAAAACAATTTCAATGAAATTTTAATATTTGTAGGCATAATTTCTTGTGTTATGTATTAAATTGTGTACCTAATTTTTTAACCTGTTCTCCGGCCCCGCAAGCAGAGGGTCGTGAATTGGAGCCCGGGGTAGCATATCTGAATTTTTTTGGAATGTTTGTGGAAAATTACATTTCAAATGAAATTTTAAATTTTATCGTGATAAGTCCCGTTTGTGGTATCTTGTATTTAACTATAAGATACATAGGTACCTTATTTGTTTTTACAAGTGAGGAAATAATTCAATGAAATAACGATAATAAAAAAAATATTTTATTTGCATCTAGATATAATAAAATAAAATATATATATAAAAATTACCTTTTTCTGAAATAGCGATACCTTATTTGTATAATGATCAATCAGATGTCGGTATCGCTTTCATAGATCAAGCCCACTTGTGCGACGGGCTTCATTATACGCTTCCGCGTCGATTGTCGCAGGGTACAGACGAAGTTGCCGGCAAAGTGTAAATTGGTTTGTTAACTTTATGCTGCGACAAAGAAGTGCGTACACTGGCAATGACAATTTACAATTGTACATTTATGTGACTCGTATTGTATACGTAATAAAAGCCCACGGGCAAAATATAACCATATATTGTCGTTATCTGTGTATGTACCTGTTTTCTGTATCGAGGTGTTCAATAAAGAGTCATTGCATTGTATTGTATTGTATCATACAATGACTGTCATGATATACGTTATTGCTATATTTAATATTTATAATAAGTGCTTTTCGGATTGCATCTAATTATAGAATAATTGCTTTTATTTGTGTTTTTACAGATTTTAAGTAAAAACTCTTCATTTCCCTTGTACTTTTCTTCATAAAGTTTCTATTTTTATCAAATTTTTATTCGCTAATATCAGATGTGGCAACTCTATTCTCTCGGGTCAATTTTAACCAATTAAGGTAGCCGTGTCATAGCGTGAATATTGTCAGTAGACACCCCGAGACTCTCGAGATGAGAAATGAGTTAGATATGTATACAACCTGACTCGTGACAATCTTTGACATACTTACCATGCTGAAAATCAAGTAATAAAATAAGCAATCCAGTGGAAATCGGATAGCTATCACACTATTCCATTGTAGGATGTTTTGTATTCGTTATAATATGAAGGTAGTTAGAAAGAGCACTGAGTGTGATTTACGCTTCTCTGTCCTTTACACACATAACATGGCGCAGTCGGTAGGATAGTAAGTTGGTACATATTGTGTTACTTTCAATGTACAGAAAAAAAGGCAAGTCAAAATCCATCAGGAATATTTTCAGTCAGTGGTCAGGCTAGTTAAGCTTTTCAATTTTGTCTAGAAATTCGCCAAAAAATGTATTAGTACTATTACGAGTATCATCCAAAAGTTAATGAGACGATCAGCTTATTGTTTGTAGGGCTTCGTACACTTACGATATTAAAAGGATTAACTGTTTTTTATTGTGACTCAGGTAAGTAACTCAAGCCGACCTAGAAAAAAAAAGAGTTATCTCATCCAACGACATCAAAACAGAATAACTAATAGTACTTCATCACGATAGAAAAGCATAGTCTCACGTCTGCATCTCTACCTTCATTGGTTATTTATTCACCTCGAAATACAAACTGAGACATGGATGCACAGAAAAATCAGAAAGAGACCAGCACTGTCATCGCAACATATATGTCACATATATGTGCTGCTGCTTAAGTAGCATAGTAGAAATAAGCAACCTAAGATATGCATGCATATAAAATTCGTGTCTAGATTCCTGTCCAGCAGTGGTGTAGGGGTTATAGCACGCAGCACGGAATGCTGAGGACATGGGTTCGATTCCCAGTGCTGGTCTCTTTTTCTGGTTTTTCTGTGCATCCATGTCTCAGTTTGTATTTTCGATATGTTTTCACGGATACCCGTAAAAGTAACAAATTTGGAGTTGAAATAAAAAATACAAAAAGACTCCAAAAAACCAATCAGTTTATTCACGTTCAAAGTCTGGAATGATTAAAAAAAAATTAACGATGAAACTTATCGGCATCTCTTTAAAATTGGATGGTGCTTCATGAAAGTGGCTGCAAAGTTGCCATTGTGTCGGCGACAGAGCGGCGCACGCCACAAAGTGGACATTATTGTCGCGTCGGCCGGTGAGTGGTCAAGCGCGAGCCGCTTACGAGGATTCTGCATAATCTCATCCTAATAATATTGTAAATGAAGAAGTTTATTTGTGCGTGCGTGTGTTTGTTACTGCTAAAAATATGTAGACAGCTAAATTGTCTGGAATAACACATAGGCTGATTTTTAACGCGCTATTCCTAACGAGATCAGCATACAATCCCAAAATTCCACGTTAGGATAAATACATGAAATTCGGTGAGGTTGGCTATGCAACGTTAATAGATAAGTGAACGGTGTAGTTATTGAAATTTCTACTGTTTTTTTAATCGTAGCTTCTCAATAAAAAAACTTGGCTTAAAAAAGTAGACTAATAAATGATTTTTTATCCATTTTATTTTGACAAATTATCCACGGCGTTGGGTATCTATCCACCTAATTTAATTAAATTACTAGAAGCGTTTGGTGCTTTTTACACCATTATATATTGTACAGTCAAGGGCAAAATATCGACACGGCCAAAGTTGCAAAAATATGTATACACGGCCTTAATGTAAGTGCATAGAGTCGTGTATACATATTTTTGTAACTTTGGCCGTGTCGATATCTTTACCTTGACTTCTCCGTCTTATCACTGTACAGCGTCTGACAGGTAAAGAAAGAAAAATCGGAGCAAAAATAGAAGTTCAATGTTGCCACTTTATTTGGAAGTATATCGGGACCCGGGACATCAACTTTGACGACATTTAAGCAAAATACAGAATTGAAGCATAGTTACCAGTAGGGGGCAAAGTGAACTAATTTTACGGCATACGAAAAATTTAAAATTACAGACCTTGCAAATAACCAAATTGCAGCTTCATTATAAACGTATCAATAAGTCACGATTCATTCATCCTACTCTATTTCCTACAGGCCCCTAAGTAAACGAGACGCAAGATGTCGTAGTAGCGCATTTAGAATTCATTGAAAAACTCGCCAGTGAAAGTTATCTGATCGTAAACCGACGGGGCGCAAACAGCGAACACAGAGCGGACGCCAAGGGAACAACTTTACTGCCAAGTATTAAGTAGACCGCTTTATTGAGTATAAAAAGGTTGATACCATCCATATTTCCTTTTTATTTGTTTTATTGGATGCCAGTTAGGAGGGCTGTCGACGGAAGAGGCCGTCGAGTGGTTAAGGATTGCGGAACGAGTGAGAATGCTTAGGAAGCCTGTGTCATATCACTAACAAAAAAAATATGCTAAAATAATACTAGCCAAGCCACTATACTTTTTATTACGATATTTTATGAGAGCTTTAGTTTATTTAACTGTTAGCAGGTTTTATGTTGTAGACTCAAAATTGCATTTTACATCTAAATATTTCAGACCGAAGTGAATGTTGGTAGTATTATTTACAACTCAAGTAAATATGGTCAAAATTGGTTAAAGAATGATAGCTACATTGGGTTGTTACTTTCGATCGTTACTTAACACAAGGATGAAGATCTCCTAACTGGATCCGTAGGTAAACCAGAGTTTTATTTATTTTTCATCAATTGGGTGGAAAACGAGCAAGTGGGTCTCCCGATGGTAAAGAGATCACCACCGCCCATAGACACCCGCAACACCAGGGGGATTGCAGATGCGTTCCAATCTAGAGGCCTAAGATGGAATACCTCAAGTGCTAGTAATTTCACCGGCTGTCTTACTCTCCACGCCGAAACACAACAGTGCAAGCACTGCTATTAAACCAGAGATGGATAAATAAATCATACTCGTTTTATTTCGCGCAAAGTCACAAAACGTAGTATACTCATCATCATCATCTCAGCCGTTGGACATAGGTTCCCCCATAGACCTCAAGTAGCTTCGGTTGGCAGTAGCCTACATCCACCGTGAACCCGCAGCTTTAACCAGTTCATCCGTCCATCTCGTTCACGTCCTACGCGCGCTTGCCAATCCGCGGTCTCCACTCGAAGAACTTTTCGGCCCAACTGCCATCTGTTCTCCGTGCTAAATGGCCTGCCCAGCCACATCAACGAGCTAATTCGCTTGGCTATGTCGGTGACCCTTGTTCTTATACGT
>NC_133489.1:23438058-23441657 GCF_025370935.1 Choristoneura fumiferana | reverse complement strand
GAGACACAGGTGAAATTGTAAAAGATTTTACAAACTACTGTTTGCCCGCAGCTTCGCATGCGTAAACCATTAGATCGAGTAGTTTTTAGGGTTCCGGAGCCAAAATGGCAAAAACGGAACCCTTATAGTTTCGCCGTGTCTGTCTGTCTATCCGTCCGTCCGCGGCTTTGCTCAGAGACTATCGATGTTAGAAAGCTGCAATTTTGCACGGATATGTATGTAAACTATGCCGACAAAATGGTACCTACAATAAAAAATAAAAAAAAATTTTTTTAGGGTACCAACCCTATAGTGTGGGGTATCGTTGGATAGGTCTTTTAAAACCATTATTTTCGATTCAGTGATTTGTTTGCGAAATATTCGACTTTAAAAAAAAATCATTAAAATCGAGCATCCCCCCCTCTAAAATCTAAACCGGTGGGTGGAAAAATTTGAAAAAAATCAGGTTGGTTGTAAGTATATCAAACTTTCAAGGAAAACTATAACGGCTAAGTTTGTTTGAGAATTATTAGTAGTTTATGAGTAAATAGCAGCCCAAGGTATAAAATATACCTAAACTTGGAAGATTCCGTATAAAATACGAAATCCTTAGAAAAATACTACCTAATTTTTTCGTAATGGCTACGGAACCCTATTTTGGGCGTGTCCCGCGTGTCTGACACGCTTTTGGCCGGTTTTATTACATGCTTTTCTTTAGCATGCCCTGTATTTGTTTGTTTGGGTCAAATCTTGGAAGCTAAATTTGACCCATTTTCATTTAAAATTTGACATACTTATGTAAATTTAGTGACAATACAATAATCTGGTAGTGACATCTTGATGGTCTTGCCAGGATCGTCACCGCATGAGGGAACTCCTCAATGGTTGATAGTACCGGCTTTAAATTTGGTACGGATATTCAATTTAAATGGCACTGCAAGCACAGTCAACAAAAAGTACAGTCAGCAATAATATTTAGCAGAATAGCAAGGTTGTCTAATAACATTATAGAAAATTATGACTCAGCCCCGAAACTCAACAAAAGTGGCGTGCCGCAGGGCAGTATTTTGGGCCCCCTGCTATTTTTACTCTATGTGAATGACATGCCTGAGTCTACTTCCCATCAAAGTGTCCTATTTGCAGACGACACAACCATTATAATAAAAGGAGATAATGCTAATGAACTGAAAAAAGAAATAACCAAAACACTAAATGATATTACGCAATGGTTACAACAAAATGATTTGAAAATAAATGTGACAAAAACTAAGATAATACAATTTTTGACCTACGGAGCAGCAAAAATAGATTTAAATGTAAACTTTCTCGCCTCTAATATTGAGCAAGTTAGTCACACTGTCTTTCTCGGTGTTGCTATAGATGAATTTTTAAATTGGAAATCACATATTAATATGATTTCATTAAAAATAAATAGGTTTATTTTTGCCCTGAGAAAGCTTCGCTTAACGACCTCTGCCAGTGCGGCATTGATAGTGTATCATAGCTATATATGTTCAGCTCTACGATATGGAATAATCATTTGGGGAAATGCCAGTGATTTACAGCGTGTATTTGTTGCTCAAAAAAAATGCATTAGAGCAATTTGGGGTATGCGTTCATCAGAAAGCTGCAAACCAATTTTCAAGGAACATAAGTTGCTTACAGTTCCATGTATTTACGTGTACGAAATGTGTAAATTTGTTAAAAAAAATGAAAGTATCTTTGTCAAAAAATGTAATCTCAATAAACGCACCCTATGCCATAAGCAACTTATTGTTCCAAGCAAGATTAGGCTGAAATTATATAAGAAAAATTGTTATTTTATGGCAGTCAAAATTTACAACGTCTTGCCTATGTCGTATGAATTACCAAAGAACAGTTTTACCTTAAATTGTGGCAATTTCTCGCTGAATAGACTTTTTATTCACTCGATGAATTCTTTGCAAAGGTTAGAGGTTTGAAATATTAATACATTATGGTATGGTTATATATTATTTTATCTATTAACATGAAATTGTATAAATTATACTCATTATTAGTTAGTGAAATTATTTTATTTGATTAGTATCAGTTTATTAATGTATGTTGCATGCCTATGGAGGCGAAACAATGGACTATATTGTAATAATAAAATCTGTAGGTACTAAAATCTGTACACACATACACGCCAACTTTTGCATTTAAAATTATAGTACGATAATTTTTAAAAAAAATCCCTTCCCTATTTTTTTTCACGGACGACATTTTCAACCCTGCCGCACTCTGACAGTTTTGGCAAATCATTGATACCGCATGTGTTGAAAACTGTCCAACCGGGCTACAGAAAGGACCATACACACTCGAAAAACATTAAAAGGGTCTTGACAGAGGAACAGCAAAGTTTTCCTATACCTAAAGGTTCCAAGTACGAAGTACGAAACTGCGAAAATTAGAAAATAATGCTCTAAATACTCAAACGAAACACAAAAACGAATGCAGCCGTGTTAATTAATGATCCTAATTTCGTCTCTTCATCTGTAATAAACCGGCGCTCCCTCAGTGGTCAGTTAATTATCAACTAAAGAACAACCCATAAAAGTTGAGCCACACAACTCGCAACTCATAACTCAATTATTTGTACAACTATTTCCAAGTTGGTTATGAAGTTGTTTGGTCTAATTATATGAGGAGAACAGATGCGTGGGCGGGGGCGCTACTGCGAAAGTCGAAGTCCGTAGCGTACCGTCCCTCTCACTCTCGTCATCATCCTAGCCTATATACGTCCACTGCTGGGCACAGGCCTCCTCTCAGAACAAGAGGGCTTGGGCCATAGTTCCCACGCGGGCCAGTGCGATTGGGAACTTCACACACACCATTGAATTGCTTCGCAGGTTTGTGCAGGTTTCCTAACGATGTTTTCCTTGCTCGTGGTAAATTTCAAATGTAATTCCGCACATGAATTTCGAAAAACTCAGAGGTGCGAGCCGGGGTTTGAACCCGCGACCCTCAGCTTGAGAGGCGATAGGTCAAACCACTATGCCACCACGGCTTCTCGTACCTATCAAATAATATTAACGTCTCCTATTAAATAGTATTAGGATTACTGATTAGTGCGAAACATATCGAGCTAAACTCGATTTCACACGTGAGTTATCCGTTTTGTTATCATTTAAAATGAGTGAGTCTCACGGTAGTTTAATGTTCAAAATATTTGCGTCAGCGCAGCGGGACGGTAAGATTAATTAGTGCAAAATTAGCACTTCGTAGCGTAGGGCTTGTTCGTTACATAATCAGTGTTTTTCAACCTGTGGGTGTGGGTCGCGACCCCTGGGCGGTCACGAAGCCTCTTTAGGGGGTCGCGAAGCCCCTATTGCTTGTAAGGAAAACTACTTCAGTAAAAAAAAACAATAAGTTTAAAAATATTTATTAAGAAAATTAACTAATAATTATTTTGTCACAAAATAAAATACATGAAATAAAAACAATTAGGGCGGGCGCGAAATATTTCTTCATACTAAAGGGGTCGTGTCACGAAAAATGTTGAAAACCACTGCGTTACATAATATCACCGCACAATGATAATAATAATAAACTATTTCTTTCAGGCATCAAGCCCATGCAGACTAACATTCATAAGAAAC